>NC_140940.1:107765883-107995887 GCF_014529385.1 Adiantum capillus-veneris | reverse complement strand
CCGACTCTCCACATCACCACTGAGCTCACCACCATACTTCACTCAGCATCCCTCGAGAGCTTTCCCTCGACCATGCACTCCAGCGACACATCACGATCTGGGACAATGCCCAAGGATAGATGGTATGATGATGAGTGCAGACAGCTATATCAGAGGCTTAGGGCACAGCATATTACTGGGCACATATCTGAGAGACAGATGCACCGACAGATGGATACTCTTACTAGACGTAAGAGGAGAGCCTTTGAGGAGACACAGTGGTGGGATGTGTACATACACTTCAGAGTCGAGAGGCAGCGATCTCTTGGAGAGATATGAGACAGCGGACCCCACCCACGCCTATAGAGGACCCAACGGTATGGCATGCATATGCAGAGACACTCTATCAGGTGCAGGCTCAGCCCTCCCTTCCACACCCGGTGGCTCCCCGACCTACAGCTCCCACTCTCTTTACCATAGACATGGTGAGACGAGGCATTCAAAGTCTACAGCACCGTCGAGCCGCGGACCACACCGAACTTCAAGGTGAGCATTTTATATACGCTACACAGTTTGGCTCCATTGATTGCACACTTGTTCAACAGGGCATTGGCAGAGGGATTTCCAGAGAGCTGGACTATGCATACTATTGTGCCTTTACATAAGGCTGGAGACCGCATGGATCCACCCAAATACAGGACTGTCATGATTGGTCATATGATGGCCAAGATTTATGGAGCAGTTTTAGAGTCAGAGTTGAGCATGTATGCAGAGACCGAGGGGCTACGCGCCTCCGGACAGGCAGGCTTCAGACGCACATTCTCTACTGTGGACTATATCTTCACTCTCAGATGCCTGATAGAGCAGTCATGGAGCCGAGGGAGACGCCTCTATTGTTGCTTTGTGGACTTTAAAGCCTTTGACACAATCCCCAGAGAGAGACTACTACAGCGACTCATATCTCTTGGGATACCCCCGGACATGATATGGGCCATATATGCTTTGTATGAGAGAGTGTCAAGTAGGGTCAGATGCCCAGGAGGACTATCAGATACCATCACTAGCACCATCGGGGTGACACAGGGGTGTCCACTCTCCCCTACTCTATTTGGTTTGTACATAGATGAGATGGAGGCCTACATCCCACAGAGAGGAGGAGCAGGCGCCGACCTATCAGGCACTCAGGTACATATTATGCTATAAACTGATGACATTATTTTACTCGCAGAGTCACAGGAAGATCTCCAGCTCCACGTACAGGCTCTAGACTTATTTAGTACACAGAGAGGAGTGACAGTGAACCTTGGCAAGACCAAGGTTTTGATATTCCAAACATCAGGCATTGTTCGGAGGAGATCAGTTTTTCCTTTTGAGGGCAGCCAGATTGAGGTAGTAGAGTCATATGTATACTTGGGCATCACCTTTACAACCAGGACTGGCCGCTTCTCTATGGCATAGGCAGCCCGAGATCGCACCACACGAGCGTATGCAGCTCTACCCATACTTGAGAGGGGATGCCATCAGACACATTTCCAGAAGCCCCGCACGAAGAGCTGGCTATTTGACACTTTGGTGACACCAGCTCTTCTATTCGCTACCCCGGTGTGGACCCCAGGATTATCAGAGCAGGCTTGGAGCAGACTCGAGAGGCCACACATATTGTTGCTTGCCCAGATGATCCGGAGCAAGCCATCAGTCCCACATGATATCGTGAGAGCAGAGTTCGGTGCCCCACCCACAGTAGTGGAGGCGCTATTTCAGATAGTGGGATACCTCCACAGGCTACGAGACATGAGGGCAGATAGACTACCTCACCTTGCTCTTGAGGCCTCCCGCGGGCTAGCAGACTCTGGGAATGAGAGATCATGGTACGCGAGTGTGACTAGATGGCTTCAGACATACGGCTACTCTATGGACAGATTGCCTCCCTCAGTATGATCCACATGCACCACGCCAGGCCCTCTCACACACTGAGAGGAACACAGTTGTCAAATATGAGCTCATACAGAGGCATGTAGATCAGACTTGGCTCACACCTTCACGGCCATTGGCCACCAAGATGGCATATTACAGAGATCATTTCCTTATGCTCACACAGGACAGGTTCATACAGAGGCCCCACTACATGGATATATATCTACCACATGGCATGGGGGTGGCCATCGGACAGCTCAGAGTATCATCCCACCAGCTTGAGATTGAGAGCGGCAGAGCAGTACGGGTCCCACGTGAGGCCAGGATATGCAGATTATGCAGGTAGGAGGTAGAGTGTGAGAGCCACTTCTTATGCAGATGCCCTCACTATGCGGAGATCAGATCACGATACCCCACTCTATTTGATAGGCCAGAGGTCTCATTACAGACAGTGATGACATCATTGATCAAAGACTACTTGGAAGTTGGGAGACTCTTGGTGGAGATGCACCAGCATAGAGAGAGAGCCCTCCAGACGGGGGAAGGTGGAGGATCGGACAGGCAGACACCTTACAGATTACTTCCAGGCTAGAGTACCCATGCAGCCACAGCCATCCACACATCAGGGGATGACTTTGATACAAGCTGAGGAGGCCTGAGCTAGGCGGCGACCACGACTACCAGGATATCGCTCTAGGGCCTCTCAAAGACACAGACGAGAGGTCCAGGCCATTAGGGATCGACGTACAGCATATATTCAGAGGAGGGCAGAGCAGACACTAGACATGGCAGGTATAGCCAGAGTCCTCACATAAGGCTCACGGATGTACCAGATACTACACCCTGCCACACTACTGGATGGAGCTGATGTACCACACCACCCCCTCCCTCCTCCCCTCACTCTCACTACACACATACATGCCTCTTTATGTACACCGGATGTTTTGTTATTACCCGGTCACCCCCACATCTGCACACCGGATGCTTTGTTATTACCCGGTCACTTACCACACTACACTTTGTACACCGGATGCTATTATTACCCGGTCATTTTGCACATACCAGATATCCAAAGGATATTCACATTTTTGTACATGGATCTGTCTCATAGGCCAGTTTTCTTTGGCCTTTTGAAGACGTAAATAAAATCAATCTCTCTCTCTCTCTCTCTCTCTCTCTCTCTCTCAGTTCAGTTGTTATTGAAGTGCTAAAAGTCTGCTCTTTTCTATTGGCATGTGGTGCCCGTCTCGTGACAGTGGTACTAGAGCATCAGGCGCGTGCTTTTTTGAAAGCATACCGGTCCTACAAAAGAGGAGACAGAGCAAACCGGCACTTCCAAAGGCTACTGGAATTTTACTTGAAGAATCTGGCCCTGAATCCGTACTTATTAGGCACTTCCACCCTTACTTCATCGCGCATTGGGCGAGCTCTCGTCTGCACCCCTCATGTCCTTCAGGGCATAAGCCATAAAGATCACTTGCAAGAGAAGGATCCAAGATTTGTTTCGAGGTGCTGTTTTTCTCAGAGGCAGTGCCATGCACTGGTGGAAGTCCATAGCTACCAAGCCGCACACTCCAAGGACTTGGCAAGCTTTCAAGAAAATTTTTTCTCGAAGTTATATGATTTTTCTAACATCTTCCTTCGGAGTGCAACTTCTGACAAAGTGGGGTATCCTGAAATGCTTGCCATGGAAACCCTAGAAGATTATAACTTCAAATTCCTCGACATCTCTCAGTAGGTCTCTCTTTTCGAGCTACTAACCTTGGAGGACCAGTGTGATTGCTGTGTCTTGGGACTATCACCGCCACAGGAACATTTTCTATCCAACAGCTTATGGACCATGGTGCGGTCGGCTACGACCTTATGAAAGGAATCAACCCTAATTTTTAGTGCAGGTATCAGGATGGAAAGTCCGTCGACTTTTTGAGCTCGACTGATGTCGAGATTGCTTTTTAAGTTTGAATTTTGTTTGAGAATCTGTTTGACAAGTTGTTTGGTGATCCTGTTTGGAATTTGTTTGAAATGGATGGTATCTGTTTTGAACCTGTCTTGGTGCCAATTTGAAATGTTTCTCTGGTTTTAATACTGGTTTCAATGATTGGTGATTTTACTCCCAGGTGGAGGAGTGAGAAACGTTGTTTTGGTATTGTCTCAACCTCAGAACGACGCAGACGGGATGTGTTTCGTTGTATGCTTGAAAACCTCGGAACAATGTAGATGGGATGTTTGGGGAGCGTTTCGTTGTATGCTAGAAAACCTCGGAACGACACAGACGGGATGTCTAGGGAGCATTTGGTTGCAAGCTAGAAAACCTCCGAGCGACACAAACAGGATGTCTGGGGAGCGTTTGGTTGTACAATCCTCTAAGCTCATGGCCCGGACCTTTTTAGGTTATTTGCGGAGGCAGTGATGAGGTAGTCGTTGAGTAGCTTCATACCGATGACCGTTTGTCTCGGGGGAGTGCTCAGCGACGATGTTCGTTGTGTCTTGTAGCATGCATATGTGAGCATTTGTGTTGCATTGTGATGTGCCAGCTACTGAATATTCCTAATTGGATGAGATGGCCTAAATATGTAATTTTAATGCATCAAGACACCCATGGAAGATCAGTGCGGTCTGGGTGTGATGGCTAATCTTACTACGCCGGATTGGTCAAGCATTTGGACTTTCTGCATTAGGTGTAGGATATGTTTTTTCATGTAGATGATAGCACATGCAGATTGTTTGTTGATACTTGGTCGGCACTCACTGGCCATGTCAGCAATGTAGTTCAAAGGCCGAGTCTTTGAGGCACTGTTTCTGGGTCTGTCCTTTTGCGCAGCCAGTGTGGAGAGCAGTTTTTTGTTTACTGATTAGAGTGGTGTCCACGATGGGTTCGTGACGTGGGAGCGGTTGCATGGCTTTTGCAATTTCCAGGGTCACACTCCTCTTTTTAGGGCTTGCCAACAAATCCCCTCATCATGCTTACTACCTTGGATTATAGACTAGGCACTCTATCCAAGATGCAGGTCACAAATTGGCTTTTTGCAAACGAGACACATTATTCACCATGATATGCCGCATCACGCTTTGGACAATGTGGAAGGCTCGATGTGACCAGATCCTAGGCTTACAATCCTCCCCTACATCCACCATTTTGACAGCACAGAGCTACTACTTGCATACTCTCCGCAGTTAGTGGGATTTTTCAACTGGCTCCTCGAGGGCTACGGAATATCATCTATGCCCCTTTCTTAACACATGGGCACGGTCGTCGGTTCTTTTTCGTCAGGATCACGATCACATCACATGGCAGTATGCACCCCCATAGTGGTTCATTCTACATTCATCGTAGAGATTGCCTTGATGTTTACATAGCCTACACATTGTCCCTCCTCTTTTGTGCTTCCTCTAGGTGATAGGCCATTGAGCATTTCCCGAGGACTCTTACATACACAATACAACCCCTTTTCTACCAAAAAAAAAAAAGAAAAGGAGAGGGGGAGAGAGGGAGAGAAGGGGGGGAGGGGGGCACTTGGTGAGGAATTGCCCTAGAAGGCGCTAGCAAAGACAGACTAGTCGAAGGAGGAGACAACCCTTACAGCCACAACAGAGTTCTGTACGACAACGGAACCCTGCGCGGAGTCAGTAGCAGCAGAGTGTTGAGCAACAACACAATGTAGAGCAGACAAAGATAAAGAGACAGAGACAGGCAGGTAGAGAGGGACAGGCACAACCTATCCTTGTTTACAAAAGGGTAGTAAGACGGAGGTTGGCAGAGGCAGAGCAACCCACAGACAAACCTTCGGAGGAGGATTAGTATCGAGAAGAGGTAGCAAAGCAGTTGATTGGACAGAGGGATAGAGGAGGACCGGCAGTCGATGGCAGCTCAGGAGCAGTTTGAGTTGCCCGAGGATAGACCAATTCAGCAGGCCTTGGATCTCTTGGAGATGTGGTCAGAAGTGCCTCTCACAGTAGGCTTTGTTCGGGGGGAGCAGGAGAGTGAGTCTACAAGGATTTTGACTATTCAGTAGGCTTTGAATCTCCAGCAGAAAGTCGCGCTCTCTAAGATCTTGCCACCTCAGTTTTTTGCGGCTGGTCCATGGAAATCTCTAGATGTTTCTTTGAGGAGTGGGCCACTATGTGTCAACATTCTTATCCTGCAGTTATCAGGAACACATCACATTTTTCGCAACCCAGAGAGAGCCCCCATGATCAGATTTAGAAGACAGGTTTTACATGGTTACTCCTTCTAGACGAGGGAGCTGTCTATGATATCTTACCAAGAGCAGACAATAATTGATGGCCAATTACTTTAAGGATATCAGGGAGTTTGCAGATTTGTTTGAAAGCCATTTCGGAGAGGCCTTAGGGAAGGGTTAGAGAGATGTGCATCGTGGTACCTTCCCTTGGCTTTTGATGTGGACAACAAGTGGGTCCCCACTGTCTCTCTTACAATTTGTGCCATAGATTGGCTTTTGGATATACCCTCTACTTCGCAGCATCCACCCAAAGCTTCCTCACATTTAGCTATGGAGATAGAATCTCCACCTCTGCCTTCTTTACCAGCCCCTCCGCTCTCCCAACCACCGAACACTACAACACCGTCACCCTTGCTGCACACCCGTGCCCAACCACCCCCACCCACGACACTCTATCCTCTCCACCTCTTGTATGCGCCCCACTACCTCCTCATGTTCCTCGATCCTTCGTAGCTTTTGCGCCTCTAGCTTGGTAGTTTTCTAGAGCTGAGTACAATAGTGATAGCATTGGTATGTTATTGGTTCGGTTGTACATTTTACGATGTGCCACAGAAGGCACACTCTCTATGTCACGAGACGGGCACCACGTGCCAATAGAAAAGAACAGACTGAACAGACTTTTAGCACTTCAATAACAACTGAACTGAAAGAGAGAGAGCGCACGCAACACGGAGTGGCGAAATTCCACCCCAGAGAGTATTGGCCCCAAACTTTGGCGCCTCTTTCGGTATTTTTTTAATATTACTTGTACTCGCGCTCTGCACCTTCTCGTTGAAGCGTGCCAGAGATTGGGCCCTCTGCACTTATTAAAAGGCCCTTGGCCTTGAAAAGCAGTTTACATGAAAAGCTTGAATCTCAAAAGCTGGCACTGATCAGCCAGCGTAAATCACGGAAATCCATACAGAATGCACGTCAGCACAGTAGAAATCTTACAGAAGCGACGAATCCATACAGCTGCCACATCAGCAAGTCAACGCAAAACACGGGCATCCCTACAGCCTGCTGCCATGTCATCAAATGAATCACAAGTCCTTCTGTGTGTGTGTGGGTCCTGCTTTATTTATTCTCTTTAGGTCACTTGGGCCCCATCGGACGGGGTCCCATAAGTTAGCGGGAACTTCTTTAAAAATAGACCCACTTGACGGGGATCTGTAAGTTGGTGAGAACTTCAACTTCTTCTGCTGCTTCTCGGATTTAGGCCCCTCGGCCGGGATTTGCAAGTTGACTCCGTTCTTCAGTGGCTTGACAAGGCAACACTTTGTGACATCTCCCCTTCTTGAAAGAAAGTAATCGTCCACAATTATAGCATATCTGCAAAACCACTCAAGTTAGCTCAAAAATTTCCGAGAGACAATCAATTTGCTCTTTTTTTTGTTAAGGAGTTGGCTTCTCCTTTCGTCTAGATCGGAACTCTGCCACTCACCAGGATCCCACTCCAATTGAACAAGTGGCTTTCCTTGCCAAATCCACAGTCTTGAAAGTGGTGCCTCCTCAATAGTGAAAACAAGGTCAACACAAGACCTTTGGAAAGAGCCTACAACTCTAACAGGATGCCAATGCAGCACAGTTGGTAGGGACATGGATCCTGTCAAAGGTGGCAGCGGAATATGCAATGAAGACAAGAACTGACTCGTGATCCGGTGGGTACCTCGACTCCAATCTAGAACATCTGCGATGCCAAACACATGAACAAGGCAGATCGGTGGAGCAGAGAGATCACTGAGGTAGAAATAGACAAGACATCTGAGAATGAGAGAGAGAGAGAGAGAGAGAGAGAGAGAGAGAGAGATCTGGGAAATGCTCTCCATGTTGATAACAATATGCTCATACAAGTCACCAAGGGTGGTCCGGCATAGAACGGACATGCCCAATGGATAGACCCAAGGCAAACACAACTACGACTGCTTGGCTTGATAACCCGAAAATCTCCCATACTTCACGCCCAAACACCGCATAAAAGCTGCTCAATAATATAATATATATTTTAGCCATAGTTGTCTTGTTTCGAAATTCGGGTGCAATAAAGCCCGAATACATTCTCCAAAACTCATCACCCACAATCCAAACATCAATTCGACTGGCAATCTTCAAACTTTCACACCCTTGCATTGCATTTCCCCTATTTAATGAAACCCGAACACTGCACAGCTCCTCAATATTCAACTAAAATGAGCATATCTTGCCTAAATGGAATCCAATCGAAGCACCGTAAAGCACATCTCATAGCTGCTATCAGAGGCTATCAACCAAAACCCTAACAAATTGAATTCGATCACTCGGACACAAATTCCAAAGCCCATCCAAAAACTGCAAGCTCGACTCTCGAAAAATCTTCTCTCTCCAATCTGGCCGCCAATCAGCGAGCCATAAAAACACGCTTGGAGAGCATTTTGAGCACTACATAATCAACCCATAAACTTGTACTTTGGAAACTTTCGAGCATCCCGGCTCACAGGCATCAAAAACACACTTACTAGCTCCAAAATCCACATTAGCCTGCATCCATGTCCCACCGTTGCACAAAATGTGTATACATATCAAGCAAGCCTGAATTACATTCCCTAACTCTTTTTCCCATGGTGGAAGCGGAGCAACACAACCCGTGAATGGCAAGTAGGATGGTTCACATCTGTATGCTTGTGATTATGTGAAGGTGACACATCTGTCCGAGTGCATATCTACGTGTATAGAAATGTCCGGATGTGTTTTGGGTGGATATGTGTATACATGTATGGGAGTGCATGTGTATGTGGGAGGGTGTGTATGTCTATGTGCACCATCACTCTAGAGAGAGAATATCCTCTTTATTAGAGAGAAAATTTATCTAGAGAGAAAAAGCAAAGAGAAGAAGAAGAAGAAGAAGTGAAGTTTAAACGTCGTGGGAAACTATCCCAAGAGACCTCAAAGATCTATCCGAGAGAGAGAGAGAGAGAGAGAATCACGTGCTCATGGGCTCGATGTGCCACCTGGACAGTACCATAATCCAAAGCCAATCCATAGACAGAAAATCCTTTGTAATTATAATTTATGCGTCATAGTGAGGCTGTTCACAAGACCTGCATGTCCGACAAATCCTGTTTTGCCTCCAAGCTTGGCCAAGCATTCTAAACCTTGGTAGGACAAGGCAAACAAATTTCTACACTGTTTCATAGCTTAAAAAAGACTACCTGATCCAAGAAAGGGGATCTCTCATAACCATGCTAGCTTGGATTACTTCCTTAAAGACATCGAGGAAGGAAACAAGGGACTCAGCAAGTCTAGCAACATGTGGTAGAACGCAGAAAAGAAAATACCATGGCATGAACATGGCCGCACATTACCAAGCAACCTCAAATACAGGCGGCACAGTCATTATCCTTCCCTATGAAATATCAAAGCTCTAGCAGCACCATCCAGGAGGTGAAAATTTCTAACCAAACCAAGCCGAAAATGGAAACCCCATTGTCAAAAGTTGCTCATCACAAGAATGACACAGACAAAAGGACACTTTGAAAAAGTTTGCTGTAACTATGAGAACTTCAAATAAACATGAAAATTCTGGGTACTCGCCACATGCAACAAGTCAAGCGCATGACAAACTAAATGCAGATTCTCCTTTAAAAAGTTCTTACTCTGCCAAATCTCCAAGCTGCCGAATAATACCAACCAGACCAGCCATTGCCACTCCTTCAAGTAAACCCTCAGGGTCATCCTTTTCTGCAGCCCTATATAAGTCTGGATTGGCAAGGCTATACTCACTTCTGATTTCGTACCTGGAAAGAGGCATGTTTCCTCTTGCAAAACCCTCTTGAAACAAATGACCATCTACACCAGCTTACTTACTGGTGTGAGGTACAAACATCAGCAGAGAACCCTGTAAGCAGCTTGATGGATTTGTGATTCTCTCTCTCACTTCCATGAGGGCCAGCATTTCGCTTTCGTGTAGAAGCAGTGACTTAGCAAAGTTGCTCTACTGTGTAAATTGCTCGGTGATGCAGCTCTTTAACTAATTCGAAGCACATCATCAAATGCCAAGGCTGAGCTCAGAGACAGTTTTGCCCAGAGTGCCACTGCTGTAATTTCTGTAATGTGGGTTTATAGCTAGCAAGATAACCGGTTTTCTGGATGCACAAAACTCTACCTCTCAAGTTGAGCTCTGTGATAATGTGCAATGCAACAAGGATGTATGCCCTTGGATTTTCAAAGTCTGTAATAGTTTGCCTCTGCAAATAGCGCGAACACAGACGTTCCATGTAACATTCCACTTGTCTAGATTGGCTCTGTGAATGGGCATTTGCGCTTCATGACTAATCTACCATGAATTTGGCATCCTGTCAAAATCCCTTGTTCAATTTGGAGGAAGACCCGCTTTTCTCCATGGAGAGAAAAAGACCATCTTCAGAGGTTTCCTGCTGGGGAGCTACCTCGGACTTAATAAACTTTGTAGGGTTCGCTTTGCAGATTGTGTGTCTCTAAAAGAAACAGCAATTGGCTTGAAAGGGAAAAGAGGAAAGGGTGAGGGACCAGGTTATGGCTTTCTATAACTCGCTTCTGTCTCTCGCTTACACGCCCACTCCGCCCACACACGGGGAGAAAGCCGGCTCTCGCTCTCTCTCTCTCTCTCTCTCTCTCTCTCATGCCCTCCTTAGTCTTTCACCAAGACAGCGTTTCGCGTACAGCTCGGATTCTCTGCTCTCTATGAGCGTCGGGTCGAGAGTGTGGGCGATACGACACAAACAGCTCACAGCCTCACACAACCCGCTGCCACTTCAAGAAAGGGAGCTGAATCCGCTACATGCAGCAGGCGTCCTAGTGTATGGAAAGTGCGGTTTTGTGTGTGTTGTTCGATCAGTCAATATGTCAGTACGCGGATGTGCAGAGAGAGAGAGCGAGAGAGCGAGAGGACTCGGGACTCGGGAATGTGCATTGCTGATTTGCTCGTCTAGAGAGAGAGAGAGCCCGCGCTAGAGCATCTGCACTTTAAATATAATCGAAAAGGACAACCAGCGCGAGAAAATAATAGCGTCCTCTCAAGTGTAAGGTTTCAGCGTTCACACCTACTTTACTCTTGAGTCTTGCCTCTCCTAGTCATCTGGCACTCTCCTAGTCATTTGGCATGATTTGTCTACCATCCGATCGCGGACTAGACGCCATGTCAACTCGAGTGCCACCCAAACTTGGAAGCCAGTCGGCAAAAGGTCATTTGTTGCACAAGGTGGACACTGGACAACATTTCAGGCAGCCACAATCCCCTGCGCGAGCTCAAGTGGGGGTTGAGTTCCCGCCAATGCATCTAGGAAACGTTCTCAAACCAATTGGCTACGAGCAGTTGGTGAAAAGAAGCGCACTTTTTAAAGTTGAGATATGATCGGTGTGTAATGCATGCCCGCCCGTCCCCAAAAGTGGGGTAGACAACAGTTTGGTGTGCATCCAGCCCCAACAAAGGAGGGCGGCCTCATAGGCCTTCCAAAAAGAGGGCCCTTCAAAATCCACAGCATAGCCACATACAATGCAAAAAATTTCCTCCAGAAACCTTCAGATGATCTATTGATCCACTAACGTCAAAAAATTAAACCCGATGGAGCGGTTTTGTCAATTCCCAACATTTCGCAAAATCAAGTACAAGTCTACAGTAGAGCAATGGGTAACCCAATCTATTGTCCAACCCCTCCTCATCATACCTAGGGAGATATGAGGGGTAGCAGCTACACAAGCTAACAACACTACTTGTGGATGCATTTTCAGCTGTATTGGCCAAATAGAGGCGATTTTATCCCACCTAAAGGAAAACCATCTAAACTACTTTGGAAAGCTACATATTAGTACCTACATGCCACAATGCTCTTAATTGACATTTATTTGAGTAGGTCCCCCCAATCTAGGAAAAATAAAAAGCCCTTCAAAACATATGAAGGGAATAAGTGAAGGGTGAGATTAGGAAATGAAAAGACCCATGGAAGTAGAAAGTCAAAAGAGGTTTTGTGTTTACATAAAGAGAGAAGCATTTTCTTCTCTTTAGAGTGTTCTTGCACTATGTAAGCAGTGAATATATTTATTTTGAAGCCATTAGGTATACCATTTGATAAATGCCACAATATGTATGAAAAATATTTATTGATTTGCAAGGTCCAGAGAGGACAATGTCTCTTTGGTGCAGTGTTCGGGAAAAATGTGTCTCAGCTTAATATCATGCCATTTTCAATTGCAAAAATGCCGGTTGAGGGCAAGGGGAAAGGGAGAAATTCCGGCCCAAAATAGAAAAAAGAAGAGTAAAAACCTGCAAAATAAGCCTAGTTTTCTAGACTTTCCTATTGGCAAATTCAAGAAAAGGAATTTTGTATGTTTGGGAAAATGATCTTTCCCGAACACTGCTTTGGTGAGTGAGAGAGATTAAAAGAGGGTAGGTATAACCAAAGCAAGAGTGATGAGAGAAACCGTTCTTAAATTTATCTTGATAGCAATTTGTTTATTCAATTTTTGGCCTGCTAAAGACCTCAGTATCCGTATGGATGAAGGTCGTTCAATTCTAGTTGTGAAGCATACGTCCCTCAAGAAGCCTTAAAAGTCTTGAAGTAAACTAGTATGTGACCCGCGCGTTGCTACGATCAAGGAAAAATCATCTTTATTCTCATAGGGCCATTTTCTCTTCCAAGTGGAACATTGTCAATACTCTCTTCCTACATGTATAGTCTATCACATTTCTAAAAGTGATGCATGACATGACCTCTTAATAGATGCTACAAAACATTCTTTGATACCAAGATTGGGAGCTTCTCATAGACATTATTTTTCATGAGGTGCTAGCCCTTGTTCAACAAACTTAGGAGTGCTCTAATTCTATTGAGGTGTGTGTTTGTGTGTCCGTGTGGGTGTATATATATATATATATATATATAAAAAGAGAGAGAGAGAGAGAGAGAGAGAGAGATTCCTCCTTTTGGTCTACCTTGATCTAGCAATGCTACCAAGCTTGATTATAGAGATTAGATAAGTTAGCATGGTGTGAAGAGATGAAACCTAAGAGAAGTCAATGTAATAATAATTTATTTAATTTTATATGGAGTGGGTTCTATGATTGGTTTCAATGATAGGAATACAATTGGATTCAATGTCTCTGCTCCACTCTCTTACTTGCTTCTATCCTTGCATCTTTCTTATGACCAAGGTTTGATAGTAGTGCACATCATAACTACTTAGGGTTGAAAAATGTGCTACCAAGTCGAGAAGCACAAATTGGGTAAGCTAGCAAGCTTTTAAAGATGAAGGCCCATAACTGCTACATTGTGTAATTATAAAACTTTTCATATCTAAGAGTAGAGTTATGAAAAGATTAGGGCTTATACTTTCCAATGTACGAGGAAAGCTTCCAGTTTCAAAGAGATGAGTTGGATTTCTTTTAATATTAAGAATGTGATTGACCCTTCCATCTATGTTTCTCTCTAGATGTCTTGCTTGCATCTATATCTATGTTTTGTGCACAAGCATAGTAATGTTTTACATTTTCACCTAATACAATAATGCAAAAGCAGCTTAGTACAATAAGGTGCACACTGTTTGTTCATGTACACTTTCACATCATTTGCAGCTTAAAATGTGATAGAAATGAAAGAAAAATAATGTCACTAAATTGTTTATTTTTGCGAGAGTTTTGGCCATTAGGCTAAACTGAAGGACGTGGTGCAAAATCGAGGTTGTGACCTGAAATCATGCATGTCATTGATCTCTATCTCCCTTTCTCTCCAAATTATATAGCATGTTCCTTGTTGAGAGAGTAGATTGTATTCAACCATTTACATGCTTGAGCTTATTCCCTTACGTGCAATCTATATCCTACCAACCATTTGGCTTAGCTCTTGATGCCTTAAATGTGAGACCAAACATTGAGGTAGTGTAGGAGAGCCTCTTTTCGTATATACACACATTATGTCCCTTGAAAAATTGAGAGTATAGATATCATACCCTACTTAAGTGCTCAGCTTTTGATCACATGAAATTTCTTGTCTTACATTTTAGCTTGGATCATGGCCTACATTTCTTTGTCTTCCAAAAACTTCATGGATTTAATTTTGTTAGTTGCCACCATTATATCCATGGTCTTCAAGCATGCTACCTGTAGTACTTGGTCCCACATGTCAATCTAATGTTTAAGTACAATGCCCCCCCCCCCCTCCCCCTCCTCTCTCTCTCTCTCTCTCTCTCTCTCTCTCTCTCTCTAACTTTGAGGTGATTGTGATTGTTTCTACTATATTAAAAATCCCACCCCCTCTCCCTCCTTGAGAAAGTATGCAATCATATAAGTACTTGCATTCAAGAATCTAAACTCCTTAACTATATCTTTTAGGCCTCTTGCCTTCTTATTCTCTCTCTCTCTCTCTCTCTCTCTCTCTCTCACAGAACTCATTTGATAGTATTTGTCACTCAATTATTTATTTTGGTGATGTTAGACATTCTCTTTGTGTGTGTCTGTGTGTGTATGTGTGTGTGTATGTTGTGTGTCTTATTTAAGCTATGCAACATGAAAACTCCTTGCCAACAATGTTTGGAGAAGGTTTGCCTAAGCTTGGCTGTTGAGAGTCTAGATTAACGGGTCTCAAACGGCATTAATACGAAGTAAAGCAGGTAAAAATAGTCAAAAATGCTATAAAGTTGCAGATTTTAGAGCTTATTAGTACTTCTAGTGTGCATCTTAATGGAAGGGATATGTGCATTGTAGGTACATCAACAAAGTGAAGGCCATTTCAGCTACAAAAGGACAGGTACCTCTCAAGGGCTTGAGAGAGAGAGAGAGGAGAGGAGAGGGAGAGGGAGGCATGTTGCCTAATCAAGGGAGACACACATGCGACCACCGCTATTTGTTGATACACAGGTTTGCAAGCACCTTCTCTAATTGATACTATGCAAGGGTAGAAGGGGAGGGTTACGTGTGGAGAAGTCATGAGTTTAGGAAAAATTTTATGTCAATAAAGAAGTTATTGAATATTCTAACATCATAGAAAAAAATTCAAATTATTTCAAAGATTTTAAACATCTGATAAAATTGGAATGATACAAAGATGATACACATAAGTTTAGATCTCTGTCTCTCTCTCTCTATGTCTATATGTGTGTGTGTGTATGTATGTATGTAAATACACACACACACATACACATATACATATGTGTGTGTGTATATACTTACTTACTTACACACACATACACACACACACGCGCGCGTATATATATATGCATATATATAACATTTAAAGACGACTACTCTCTCTCTCTCTCTCTCTCCCCCCCCCCCCCCCCCCCCCCCCCCCCCCCCCCCCCCCCCCCCCCCCTAAAATTTTGAGGTCATTGTGATTGTTTCTATGATATTAATAATCCCACCCCCTCTCCCTCCTTGAGAAAGTACGCAAGCATGTAAGCACTTGAGTTCAAGAATCAAGACTCATTGGATATATTTTTTTTCTCTTGTCTTCTTCTTCATCTTTTCCTTCTTCTGTCTCTTTCTCTCTGTCACCTCTCTCCCTCTCAAAACTCATTTGATAGTATTTGTTACTTGATTATTTATTTTGGTGATGTTAAACATTGGGTGTGTGTGTGTGTGTGTGTGTGTGTGTGTGAGTGTGTGTGTGTGTCTTATTTAAGCTATGCAACATGAAGTCTTCTTGCAAGCAGTGTTTGTAGAAGGTTTGCCTGAGCTTAGGGGTTGAGAGTCTAGATTGATCGGTCTCAAACCATGTTAACAGGAAGTAAAGCGGGTAAAAAATAGTCAAAGGATGCTCTAAAAGAGATTACTAGTACTTCTAATGTGCATCTTAATGAAAAGGAGATGTGCATTGTAGATACATCAACAAAGTGAAGTCCATTTTGGCTACAAAAGTGCAGATGCCAAAAAGTTCTCAAGGGATTGGGGGAGAGAGAGGGGGGGGAGAGGGGCTTGCTTAGTCAAGGGAGACACACATGAGGCCACCGCTATTCATCGATACATTGTCTTGTAACTTCTAATGTCTGTTTAGATTGTTCCTACACCCTTGAACATTTTGTTCTCTCTCCTCTTGCATCATTGTTTGGGCACTAAAAAAATTTCATCTCTCTCTCTCTCTCTCTCTCTCTCTCTCTCAAGTTGATTTTTGATTGGCACCCTTGCTGCCAATCAAAAGTTTAGAGAATTTATAGATTTTTTAAGCATGGACCATAGGTTAACTCTTAAAAATAAAAAGAACAAAATATCCAAGAATTGGTAAAAAGTTGATTTTTGATTGGCACCCTTGCCTGCCAAAGTTTAGAGAATTTATAGATTTTTTAAGCATGGACCATAGGTTAACTCTTAAAAATAAAAAGAACAAAATATCCAAGAATTGGTAAAATGTCCATCAACTGGGCAATCTCTCTACTCATTTGGGGTGCTAATTTTTATTGCCTCTCATCCCAACGTCGGAGAAAGACAATAAGAAACCTCTTACACAAGATTCATTCACAAAATCCCTTAACAAATAGCGTTCAATACGTACACAGGAATCAGGAATCTGTCAGGTGACTGAATCCGAACTGAAAACTGAATACACAAAAAAACAAGAACTTGACATTGCACGAGGCTTCAATCCTCTTCTTCTTCTTCATTCCACACGTCCAAAACGTTACAACCATCAGGGAATAACCCAATTTTTAATTGGAAGAAGTTTTGTCCCTTTCACACTACAAATCCTGACTACTTCCTGAAAAAACTACAAACGATGAACTGGAATTATAAAACTACACCCATTTTGAGTTTAACACCTGCCACAGCCCGGTGGTAGAATTTTTTTCAAAAACTTTTGACTCGTTTCCCACAAATCTCTTGTTGAAAAAAACCTTAGTGCTAATAACTATACAGAGTACAAAGTGAAGTGCCTGGAACTTAATCCAAGATTCACAAACTACACACTACATAATCACTAAACACTGCCCATTGTCCCCTCGAAGGATTACATTGATATCCCAATTTGTGCACCACCTCGCCATTAAGAGTGATTTACAAATGCACCATTTATAGCAACATGCTAAGGCCGGGAACCCATCAAGTCACACTCCATGAACATTCAATAAAAATAGCCAAATTCAGGTTTAGGATCCTCTGTATCCCTTAAATCTGCCTGATTGAAAACTGCATTCCTACAAACTGCATCTCTTTGCAAATCTGAAATTCATCAAACATATCCTCAAAATGTCTTCTCAAGAAAAAAAATTGATTCCAAGAACCATAGAAAAACTGATCTAAATGCTCCACAAACATCTCCTCTTCAATATCCATCATTCTCGACAAATCAAACTCAGAACACTTTCCTCTTTGCAACTCAACCATTCCATTCATCAAAGTTTGCCACTTTTGCAAGAAAAACATCCAAAACATCAAATCCCTTTGAACTCCACGAGCATTTTGCAAAATCAGGTTCAAAACCTTCATCTCCTGATCATTGTTTTGCAAAATCTGATCCAAGCAATATGAGATTAACAAAATTGAATCATCAAAATCAGCATCTTCCATTTGCAAAATCTGGTTTGCATGCTCAAAATTCAAGAAATCTGAAAAATTCATGTAAGGTTAAGCTTCATCCACTTCAGACACTTCACAATTTGGAGCATCTGCAACTTTGAGCTCGGTAACCATCATTGCATAATTTAGAAACATCTCCACACTCAATGTTAACCACCAATTTGCCGCAAATAGTCTTTTAGATAAATCAGGTTTTAGTTCAAAATGAGATATGAACGGTTCGATATGAAAAAAAACCTTGCAAACCATCAAACATTGCTTCTTCAACATCTCCAACACTTGTGGAAAAAGATTAGAATCAACTATGGACTCCACATCATCCAAAACAAGCTTTCCCTGATCTTCGTGAATTGGGTCATTGAAAAAATAGCCAACTTGATCTTTGCCTCCTGCATCCTACTTCAAATCCCTTTACAAAATAGTAAACTCTCCTCTTCTTCAAGTAATTTCAGGTCTTTAGGTCCTTTCTCAAATTTAGGTATACATTCAAGAACAAATTCAGTTTTCTTTTCATGTTCAGGTTCATGTTCAGATTCAGGTTTAGTTTCAGGTTTAGGTTCCTCAAAAAGACTGAAGAAATATTCAAGGTAGGATGAAAAATTTGCAACCATTAGACACTTCCTCTTGAGCATCTGCAATATCTTTGCATGTAGATGAAACACTTCAAAATTTGAATTAGACTCAGTATGCCAAAACAATTGATTTTCTTGAAAATTTTGATTCAAGAAACACCAAAACTAATCTGCTTCTTCATCAAAATGATAAGATTCAAAGCTTGAAAATAACAGGTTGAAATCTTTTTCACACATAAAAAACACCACCAAGATGGCTTGCTCATATTTCTCCTCAAAAACAGAAAGAAATCCACTTTCTAGCCACAAAACAGTTCAACTACTGATATCCTCTTGAAATTAAAAACTTTTCACTTGTGCTCCTTGAAAAACTTTCCTTATGTCATCAAGCATGAAGACATAAAACCAATGAAATATAAGAATATCAACAGCATTTCCTCCATCAACAACATCACATAGAAATGTAGAACCATCTTTATGAAAACCCACTTCACCATCATCAAGAACTTGCAAAAGGCTTGCATAATCATCAGTCAAAACCATCTCCTCGGCATCAACAAAACCATTGACATCAGAAACATGACCACATAAGGAATACAAATCTTCAAGAATACCATCAGGAAATTGAACTTCTTTGCAAAAGTTTGCACATCCAACCTACGCAATGATTGAACTTGGGCAAGAACCAACATCATAACAATCATTCAAGATAACATCATCATGCAAAATATCATCCATAATAGCAAGATATGAAGAAGACTCCATATTCTTGAATTGAGTAAATTGAAGATTCAGATCCTCAATTTGATTATCCTTATTCAAAACAGCTTTCTTAAGAGCAACATGAACCTCATAGCAGTAACAAATATGTAAGTCAGCTTTAGTTTGAACCTAAGAAATCTCCACCATGAATGATGCCTTCTCTTTTTGAAGTTGACTAATTTTGGAAACCGCTTCATTATCCGCAACCATATTTGAATACCTCTCATTCTCCAAATCCAAAGAAAGGTTATGGATCATCTCCGCTTGAGAAATAACAAGACTTTACAGTTCATCAAATTAAAGTACATAACTTCTTTGAAAAATCAGTAATCTCAGGATCAGGGACCTGAATTGTGAAACTCTATAAATCAGGAACCTTTGACATCAAAACTTGCAATTCAGGGACTTGAAATTCAAGATACTTGTCTTCACAACTTGAATAACTCATATCCACTCATGGAAATTGGTTTTCAATCTTCAAGACTCCAAAAAACACTTCTCCATCAACACAAACACCTCCTGATTGTCACTTGTAAGATACTTCTCATCAAGATACATCAAAAACTGATTCATCACATCATTCTCATCATTAGCACACAGTATGTCTTTATCTCTCTTCGTCTCTTTCACTTCATTATATTGTAATCAGATGTCTCCCTGAATATGAACCTCTTCAAGATTGATGTTCAATGTTCGTATATGGGTTTGTATGGATATTGGTGGCTTCTCTCCACTTGCATTCCCTTCTTCTCCATAACCAATTCTTCTTTTGGGTAACTTTCATTCTCTTTCTGCAAAGACGTGAGTCTCTTTGATGTGAGGTTTGGGGATAGTTGGCAATCCTCTTGGCTCTCTTGGCTCTTGAGTTGCTCCTGACTTCCTCCTTCTTCCTCCTCTTGGACTTCATCTCCCTTGCTTTGAACTATATCTCCTTCTTCAACCAACACCTTCTCTTCAATAATTTTTACATATAGAACTTTGTTCTCACATTCAAGAACATCAAAATCAGGTTGAAAAACTTTAGGTGCTGAAAAATCATATTCAGGCTTTGAAAATTCATGTTTTGAAATTGCAAGTGCTTGAAAAACTACTGGTAACTGAAAACTGACAACTTGAGGATGTTTTATGTTGGAAACATTAACAGGTTGTTGAAAACACCATTGAGAATCAGCATCACTCAGATCATCACCAAACTCATCTTCATATTGCTCTGAAATACATTCACACGCTTCTTGCAACCTTGATATTCGCATAACAGTTGAGCATGACTTTCTCTTCTTATTGACATGACTATTATGCCACTTGTGTGCATCATCAAGAACATCAAAAAACCAATCTAGATCCTCTTGAGCATCGCACATGTCCTGATGACATGATGCATCCTGAAAACATTGCATAATCCGATACAACTCCCTGCACAACTTTGGCATGCATTACTTCACACATACCTCTTCCTTCTAACAAAACGTACACATATAAGGACATTTCTTGATGGAATGGCCATGCTTTTGACAAATAAGACATTGCTTCTTCTTCTTCTTCTTCTTTGCCATTAAGTAGACATTAAAGAAATAGAGACAAATAATATCACCATAATCCAAGAATCAGTATGACACTGCATAAAATTGAAATTTCCTACAAACTATCAGGAAATTGCCTAAATCTGCTTGAATTTCCTGCGAACTGTCTGAAAATTGCTTGAATTTGTCCGAATTTCCTACGAATGTAAGGAAAACACCATGCATTGTTAAAAAATGCCATCATGTTGCAAAAATTACCCTGAAAACAATAGGACAACACCCCAACTGTTGAAAAATGCATGATTTTTGAAATGCCATGAAAACCAAAAACACCTTGAATAGAACTAGGGTTTCCACTCCTTAATTTGCCACTTCTGACAAAAACCAGCTAAGGATCGCCATGTGTTATTGCCTCTCATCCCAACGTCAGAGAAAGACAATAAGAAACCTCTTACACAACATTCATTCACAAAATCCCCTTAACAAACAACATTCAATACATACACAGAAATCATGAATTTGTTAAGTGACTGAATCCGAACTGAAAACTGAATACACAGAAAAACAAGAATTCGACATTGCACAGGGCTTCAATCCTCTTCTTCTTCTTCTTCCACACGTCCAAAATGTTACGACCATCAGGGAATAATTTTTTATTTGAAGAGATGTTGTCCCTCTCACACTACAAATCCTGAAAAAACTACAAACACTGAACTGGAATTATAAAACTACACCCATTTTGGGTTTAACACTAATGTGAGGGTTGGCCTTTGTCGGGCATTTAATCCATTTTCTATGGGTGAAAAACTTAGCTACACTTTTAAAAATACACTAATGTCAAAAAACAATATCTTGAAAATTTGAAGGGCTTGAAGGGTGCGCGAGCTCAACGATAAAATCTTTGTCTCTCTCTCTCTCTCTCTCTCTCTCTCTCTCTCTGATACATGGTGTACGTGTATGCACACATAGGCAATGTGATGGTCTCTCTCTCTCTCTCTCTCTCTCTCTCTCTCTCTCTCATGGTCAATAACATGGAGAACAATCCCTACATTTGCATGTCATGCATCTCCTCAAAGCGAGATAGCTCCAAGTCGACGTTAGGCGAGCTTTTTTCTTTTTGTCAAGCCTTTTAAAGAAATACGTACTTCCAAAAATTTATAAAAAATATCAATATTGGTCTTGAACAAAAGCCCCTTGAGAAGATAAAGCTAAATATATCTTCAAAATTTACATTTCCATTAAATAGAAAAAATTTCACTAAAATTCTTCTTTTTTTGTTATATCTTCAAAAAGTAAATTCGCATTAAGTAGTGAAACTTCCACTAAAATTATCCCTTTTTTGCTATGTACAATCAAATAGAAACATTTATTGTATGTAAAATAGAAAGTCTTTTGATTTTACATTTGAAAAGGCTTGTCATTCCTTACATTCTGCAAAGGCTGTCATTTCTTACAATCTTACCCTTCACTTTTGCATTTTAGATTAGATGTTTTGCAAGTTTTTTTTAAAATGAACCAAGGGAGTGACACGTGGAAGCTCTCTCCTTCCTTGAAAATTTTAAGCCGCTTCATATATAGTATAGATACGCACTTCCAAAAATTTATACAAAATATCAATATTGGTCTTGAACAAAAGCCCCTTGAGAAGATAAAGCTAAATATCTTCAAAATTTACATTTCCATCAAATAGAAAAAGTTTCACGAAAATTCTTCTTTTTTTTGTTATATCTTCGAAAAGTAAATTCGCATTAAGTAGTAAAACTTCCACTAAAATTATCCCTTTTTTGCTATGTACAATCAAATTGAAACATTTATTCATTCTATGTAGAATAGAAAGTCTTTTGATTTTACATTTGAAAAGGCTTGTCATTCCTTACATTCTGCAAAGGCTGTCATTTCTTACACTCTTACCCTTCACTTTTGCATTTTAGATTAGATGTTTTGCAAGTTTTTTTTAAAATGAACCAAGGGAGTGACACGTGGAAGCTCTCTCCTTCCTTGAAAATTTTAAGCCGCTTCATATATAGTATAGATACGCACTTCCAAAAATTTATAAAAAATATCAATATTGGTCTTGAACAAAAGCCCCTTGAGAAGATAAAGCTAAATATCTTCAAAATTTACATTTCCATCAAATAGAAAAAGTTTCACGAAAATTCTTCTTTTTTTTGTTATATCTTCGAAAAGTAAATTCGCATTAAGTAGTAAAACTTCCACTAAAATTATCCCTTTTTTGCTATGTACAATCAAATTGAAACATTTATTCATTCTATGTAGAATAGAAAGTCTTTTGATTTTACATTTGAAAAGGCTTGTCATTCCTTACATTCTGCAAAGGCTGTCATTTCTTACACTCTTACCCTTCACTTTTGCATTTTAGATTAGATGTTTTGCAAGTTTTTGGCTTTCTAAAAGAAACCCTTAGTGTTGTGTTGGGTCAGGGGGACTTTCATTGTTTTAAGTGCATGATGGAGACTTACCTTTCATTTCACATCGTGACCTGTCTTTACTTTTCTTGCATTCTACTGTTTTATAATGCTAAAGTGAAGTTTCACCTTGCATAATTTTGGTAAATTTTACACACACACATATGTTTTTTTTGCATTCTATTGTTTTAGAATGCTAAAGTGAAGCTTCACCTTGCATAATTCTAATAAATTCTACACACACACATATATTAATTAGTTCTTTTTATTTCACCTTTCATTTCACACCTTCACATGGCTTTACATTTCTTGCATTTTATAGCTTAGTGTTAACGTTCGAGAAAGTCTCTTTTATTAAGCGGTTGCTGATCGAGTTTCCTTCTCACAAAGAAGAAAATAAAAAATGCTAGCAAAAAAATTGAGATTTGTAGAATTTTTGGATTACTTTCTCACATATTTCATCGGTTTTTCTTTTGTTTACCATGGTTTGCAGCTAGCTAGTCTCGATTTTCAATCGGCTTAAGACTAAGCAATCCTTTCCCAAACAGTGATACCACTTTAATTTAACCTAACAATTTTCTCACTTTCTTATTGTTTTTGAAAGTCGTCGTGACCCGTTCACTTGTTTTCAAAGTGAACCAAGGGAGTGACACGTGGAGGCTCTCTCCTTCCTTGAAAGTTTTTAGCCGCTTCATATATAGTATAGAAGATATCATGTTCTTTCAAATGCTATTTTTCAAAGCTGCATTCATTTTTTTGTCGAAAAAGACATTAGAGAACAAAGGAATAAAAAGAGTGTATTTATGGAGTTTGATCCATGATGTGAAGTATTGACTCAATATTTGTTTTTTTATTTTGATTTGTAAAGAGTCCTTTCATTTAAGGACTTCACAAAAATTCATTTCATTAAATTGTTTTATTATCCATCTTTTTCTATGAAGGCTTCAAAATATTCTTTTGTTTTAGTTTTTCAATGTGTCTTTTTATTTTATTGTTTTTCTTATTTTAACTTTATTTTATTTTGGTTTCAATGATAATGTGAAATGTGCACCTTTCACTTTATTATTTTGGAAAAATTACCAAAACACCCTCTCATTTGTGGAAATTCTCAAAATATCCCTTGAGTTTCAAATATTCTCAAAATACCCTTGTATCTACTTTGGTTGGACTCTTGAAGGTTTTTTACTCTCTATTCCTTTTTGATAATTGAGATTCATTTTTGAATGCTTAGCATGTAATTTGTCACAAATTCCCTCGCCAAAAAAGGCAATCATGTCTAAAAACAATGAAGCAATTCATCT
Source organism: Adiantum capillus-veneris (assembly GCF_014529385.1). NCBI lineage: Eukaryota > Viridiplantae > Streptophyta > Polypodiopsida > Polypodiales > Pteridaceae > Adiantum > Adiantum capillus-veneris. The sequence goes on along the minus strand of NC_140940.1, from coordinate 107,971,675 downwards.
TTAATGCCTACATAACCAGCTCAAATTCTAGTTTTAGCCTCTTGTATTGTAGACTATCAGTCTTCTTATAATTTTTTTAATCTTTGGAGATATTTAATCTCACAACCAGGGGTATTTTGAGAATTTTGAAAAATTTGAAGGGTATTTTGAGAATTTATGGCAAAATATTGGGGGTATTTAGGGATTTTTTGAAATTTGAGAAGTATTCTAGGAATTTCCACAAATTAGAGGGATATTTTGGTAAACCATGTGTGATTATGTATGTAAATAATATAATTTTATATTAAAACACAAGAAAACTTCTATGTGATTTTAGACACTCATAAAACTTACTCTCCATAAATCTTATCCTCCCCTTAACTTAGCAGGCCTTTGTGCTTCCTCACCTTGTTTGCTAAGTAGGAAATACATCACTGTAAAATCTTTGAAAGTGTTTGACAAAAACTTAAAACATTCATAGCAGCCCACATTGAGGTGATTCTACATCTTGAAGCCTGAACCTTGATGTGATCAATATTGAACTCTATATACTCTAAGTGAACAACCAATAAAGTCTATGTATTTTGTGTGCATTACGTGAATTCTTGTTTGTGTTATGTTTAAATTACATTAGCACGAGCTAGAAGATCCAAGAAAAATGATTTCCAACAATATAGCAAATTTGGGGCCACAATTTCTAGAACAGTAGGTTGATGTATCCATAAAATAACAAGACAAGCATTGTGTGTGTGTGTGTGTGTGTGTGTGTGTGTGTGTGTGTGTGTGTGTGTGTGTGTGTGTGTGTGTGTGTGTGTGTGTGAGAGAGAGAGAGAGAGAGAGAGAGAGAGAGAGCATGTATGTTCATGACCATAAGTGATGTGCAGAGATAGAGAGCGATAGAAGGAACATGATCCATGGGTGCAATCTCCCTCCATGTAAAAATGGGCATCTTCCTTCTGCATATATTCAATTGATAGATGAAAAGTCAGCTCAAAATAGATACATTTCACTTTGTGTAAAAATAGGAATTGTTCATAACTCTATTTACAAGAAGATTATAATCACTCTAGCTATAAGGAGATAAGTGAGTGGTGCATGCCAATTGCATAGAAGATGTGACCACACAATCTATACTTGAAACGGTTGCTCATGCCCCACTCATTAATCTTCTATACAACAACACTGTACAATGTGATCATAAAAATGATATCAATCATCAATGCACCATCAATATAGTCAAATCCAAATAAAAAATATTCAAGTAGCCAAATATTCACTTCCGTTGCATACCCCAGGGTTAAAAGACAATTGTCTTAAATTGTCACCAAAATGATAGCAATGGCTGGCAACTTGTAGTCTGGTCTTGTAATTAATGTTGTCTAAATTGGCGAATCTACACCAATAGGCATGCTGCCTAAATTAGAGTATCTCCATTGTGATCATGCTACCTAAAGCGACCAATTTGCATTGAAAGGGGATCACTACTTAAATTGGTGAATCTATGATCCTAGACAAAAGTTTTGCAAATATCTAGCGGTGCTAGTGTGGACTTAGGGATATTTGTGATATCCACTAGCATGCTTCGAAGGCACGATTTTTAAATTCCACTAAGTACAAAGTCTAGGTGATCTATCTACAAGCACCCATACCGAGCCACAACCATGTATGGTTTGGTAGACCTATAATAAATTGCATAGAGATATTGCACTTGTGATGCGAAAAGCTTCATAAGCTATTGAATTTATGAATTTGCATGCCGTTCCAAATTTATGTTTGCTAAACACTAGGGCCCATAACACCTAGTGTGCATGCATTTAGTAAAACTTATCCAAACCTACATTTTCATGACTATACTTGCCAATGCTTATGGCAGATGTTCTGCTCATAGCATAAATGGAAGAAGAGGGGATAAAATGTGTAAATAGATCTACAAAAAGAAACTAGATACTTCCCATTGCAATTAATTGAAAGCCTTGCTACAAAATTTGAACCGTAACAGAATGTGAAAAATAAATCACATCTAGGCACAAATAATGAAACATTTTCAATAACAATACATAGCCTTGCTATATGCGTAAACAATCATCTATTAATGTTGGGAAACACAAGCCAATATCAATACTGCCAGTCATCCAGAAAAGGATAGGTAGTTTACAGGTGTTAATCTCATGCTACTAGTGTTACCATATACATGTGGTAGTGATTTGTGTGAACACACTAGGACCGCCGGGGCATTTTTCCCCTCTTTAGGAGGTTTTTTCCCCCGAGCATTGTATATACGCCCATCACTCTAGGGCTGTCTATCTTTCCATTGCACACTAAGTAACACACTCTCTATTGTGTGCCTTGAGCTTCCTTCATCTTCTCCAAGCTGTGTGCGTTTCTCTGCAACCCTAATTCCAATAATTGGTATCAGAGCAGGTTACGTCCTCATGGGCTTAGTCGCCAGCTGCTCCAGCACACGCCTTCTCACTTTCTCTGATTACAGTGAGGTTTGGCGAATGTTTGTAGGTCGACAAATATTTTGGGAGAGCTCATAGAGCCAGTCTGCTCAAATTTCTGATTCGAGCTCATTTCGGCCTTCGTTTCCACTATAGGCAGGTCTGCACAAGCAATTTCATCATTTTGTGCAGAATTTCTATTAGTGCCGATTTTTGCATAACAGGTGCCTTATAGTATTCTACAGTTTGTGCTATATAGCATGTGTTGTTCCCACTCCGTTTCTCCTATTTTTGGGAAGGTTTCACATTAGGTGCAGCATTTACCATGGCTGACAACAACACAGATGTCTTCAAGATGTTTGATGGTGAGGACAGGTTGGATGGGGACAATTACCCTATGTGGGCTTATATGATGCAACACGTTCTTGTGTCAAAGGGCATCTAGAATATTGTGCAGGGCATTGATGTACGTCCTGGTTCTGAGGATGTAGGCCATGTTGAGGATGTTGCAGGTCTTCCTGCAAGGGTTGCTGCTATTAGAGTTGTTTTGCCTACAACTGAACAAGCTCGTTGGGATGTAAATGATGTGCAGGCTCATGCATTGATTGCATTGTCTGTGAAGCACACCATTGTTCCTCACATCCGTTCAACAAAATCTACAAAACAGGCTTGGGATATTTTGGTTGGTCTTTATGCAAGCCGCAATGAAGCTAAAATTGTTTTGCTGCGTAAAGAGCTGGAGTCGAAGATTATGCATGAGGAAGATGATATGGACACTTTTCTTGTTGGTGTCAAGGATATCAACAAGCAAATTATTTTTGCAGGTGAAGTCATTTTAGACAGTTCCCTTGTGCAGACTGTTCTTGATGCCTTACCAGATTCTTACCAGACTTTTGCTAGTACTTGGAGACTTATGACACAAGGAAATCCAAAAGTTGTCAAGTTTGATGCATTCTGCACATTGCTGTTGCAAGAGTCACTTTCCATAAAAAACAGGACTAGACAGTGTGCAGTTGAACAGGCTTTTATTGCTTCTCAAAGAAAGGGTGGTAACAGCAATGCAGCCACTTCTTATGGTTCTACTGCGAGTGGCAAAACTTCTGTTCCTAATGCTTTTGCTGGCAGCAATTTGTCTGGAAATTTTGGTGATAAGGGCAAAAAGAAAATTCTTTTCCATTATTGTAAAGCTAATGATCACTTGATCAAGTCGTGTCCTAAGTTGAAGGCCAAAGAGGCTAAGAAGAAGAGGGTGGTTCCACTGCAAATGCTGGTTCGACTACAAATGCAGCCATTGTTGAGTCTTTTGTGAAAGGAGACTGTGTCGCTGATGTTGATGCAGAATGGGCTTTTAGCGCAGAGTGCACTTACAATCCTGTTGTCCATGATGCATGCTTGTCAGTTGCTGCAGATTCACATGTGTGGTATTTCGACAGTGGTGCTACAAAGCACATTACCTCACATCGTGAATTTTTCACCTCTCTTGAGTCTGTCCCTCATGGGAATTCAGTCACTTGTGCCAACAATGCCTCTTATCCGGTTTAGGGAGTTGGAAAGATTGTGCTTACTGCTGCAAATGGCAGTTCCTTCACACTTGTTGATGCACTTTATGTACCTGGGATCAAGAAGAATCTCTTGTCTGTATCCGCACTTGCTAGACTTGGACTTGTAGTCAAATTTGTGGATGACAGATGTACAGTTCATGATCTCAGTTTTGGTGATGAAATTGTTGCATCTGGCCTTCTATGCCGTGGGTTGTATAAGCTCACTTTGTATGACAAGTGTGGACAAAATTTTGCAAATGCTGTTGCAGATTCAAGGGCTATTTCAGATGCAAAACTTTGGCATGCACGTTTTGGTCATCTCAATTTTGCCAGTTTGCTGTGTTTGTAGAAATCTGATATGGTTGCTTCTTTGCCGCCTCTTGAAGCACCTGTCAAACATGTTTGTGAAGGCTGTATTTTGGGTAAGATGCAGTGTTCTAAGTTTCCAAAGGATGGTTCAGTTCGGGCCACATGCAGGTTGCAGCTTGTGCATAGTGATGTTTGTGGGCCCATGCAAACTCCGTCCTTGGTCAATTACCTTTACTTCGTGACTTTCATTGATGGATGCATGGGTATTTTTGCTTAAAGCGAAGTCCGAAGTTTTTATGTGCTTCAAGCAATTTCTGGCTATGGCTGAAAATGTCTTGAAATGTACTTTGGGCACCCTCCGTTCCGATCGAGGGGGGGAGTATATGTCTCATGAATTCAATGCATTTCTGGCTAGTCGTGGGATAAAACACCAATGTACAGTGCCTTATACACCTCAGCAAAATGGTGTTGCTGAGAGAAAAAATAGGTCACTTATGGAAATGGCACGATGTATGGTCAAAAGTCAAGCTTTGCCGCATTCTTTTTGGCTTGAGGCCATCATGTGTGCCGCTTATGTACTAAATAGGTGTCCTACAAAAGCTTTGCAGTCTATTACTCCATATGAAGCATGGCATGATAGAAAGCCTTCTATTGAGCACATGCGTGTTTTTTTGGCTGTTTGGCATATGCTTTGGTGCCACAAACACGACGCAAAAAATTGGATGATAAGGCTGTCAAATGTATATTTGTTGGTTATGGTGCTGAAAGCAAAAGTTACAGGTTGTATCATCCGCAAACAAAACGAATTCTGGTTTCACGGGATGTAGTGTTTGTGGAAGATTCTGTTCAGCCCTTGCTGTCATGTACTAGAGACAGTAATGTAAGCTCACATGACATTTATGACAAGATTCTTGTAGGTCTTAGCTATATTCATCAGCAACAAAGATCTTCCCATGTATTTTAAGTAGTAAGGGACTTTTGGATCTTCCTTCTTTAACCTCAAAAGGTACTTTCCCCAGAGAAGTATGTACAATATCATTGTACGCATACTCTATAAGAGGTAGGTACTTCTATCATTGAGAACATTGATCTACTTTCATGACATAGGCTTTTAGTATATCAAGAATTGTTAGATTGGTTATTTCACTTTGGTCATCCGTTTGTGGATGACAGGCCGAAAGAGAAATTTAATCTACTTCCTAGATTCTCAAAGAGACCCTTCTAGAAATTAATGGTCATTCTAGGATCTTTGTCTGACACTATGGGTGTTGGAAACCCATGATGCTTGAAAATTTGAGATCTGAGGAGGGTTGCCATTTGATGTGCCTATTTTGGATCTTCCTTCTTTAACCTCAAAAGGTACTTTCCCCAAAGAAGTATGTACAATATCATTGTACGCATACTCTATAAGAGGTAGGTACTTCTATCATTAAGAACATTGATCTACTTCCATGACATAGGCTTTTAGTATATCAAGAATCGTTAGATTAGTTATTTCTGTTTGGTCATCCGTTTGTGGATGACAGGCCGTAAGAGAAATTTAATCTAGTTCCTAGATTCTCAAAGAGACCCTTCTAGAAATTACTGATCATTCTAGGATCTTTGTCCAACACTGTGGGTGTTGGAAATCCATGATGCTTGAAAATTTGAGATCTGAAGAGGGTTGCCATGTGATGTGCCTTAATAGTCTTTTTGACAGGCATAGAGTGTGTTTTCTTGTTAAGCCTGTCGACTGAAACAATCCAAGTTGCTTCCCTCGATCAAGTTTCAACTTTTGGTATACCACGCATTTTTAAACATACTCTTGTATGTTTACTTTTCATGGTAGACCAACAGAAATACATTTCTACTCCTTGAAAAGTAGATTATGGATTCCCTTTTGGCCCCACATAAGGAGAAGTATGGGATTCATACATGACTTTCTTATTGTATGGGTGAGTAACACATAGCCTATTGCCGTTTGGAAGATAACCATCCTTCAAGGTGAACGGTTCTTTTTTCTTCCCTAATGCAAAGGCTGCAATTACATACTTAAAGTCTCAGTTAGTAGCATACTTATCTATCATAAAAGATAGATCATTGTGAGTTGCTATAGACACCACATTTACCCTTGGTCGTTGTGAAAGTGCATCGACCACTTGATTGTGTTTGCCAACAATGTGAGCATGAGCAATATGAAATTTAAATTGCAAAAGAAAATTTGCCCACCCCATTTGTTTGTTGGAGAGCTTGGTTTGCGTCATGAAGTTCTTGAGGCTTTGTGATCCATTCGTAGGATGAATGGAGTCCCCAAGAGACAATGTTTCCACGTGTTTAGGGCATATACAATTGCTAGTAGCTCTTTTTCGTATTTGCCCAATACTCACTTATCGAAGTTGAGTCTTTGACTCTCATATGCTATGGTATGCCCTTCTTGAAGCTCAATAGCTCCAAGGCAATTACCACAAGCATCACATTGGACCTCAAATGGCTTTGTGAGATCTAGTAGTGTGAGCACACGTTGAGAGATAAGATTCTCCTTAAGCTTCTTCAAAAGCTTCTTGCACTTTTGCAGTCCATGAATACTTAATGTTTCTTTTTGTTAAGTCATGTAATGGGCCTGCTATTAGCGAGAATGTTTTCTATGAAGCATCTATAGTATGCACACATACCTATGAAGCTTCGTACCTCATGTAGATTCTTTGGATTAGGCCATCCTTTTATTATCTCTAACTTTGTTGGATCCATAGGGGTGCCATCATTAGAGATAATGTGACCTAAATATTGAATCTCTTGTAGGAAAAATTCACTTTTCTTTTCATTAATGAAAAGCTTATTCTCTCTTATAACTTGAAAGTCTACCTGGAGGTGTCGCTTGTACTCCTTAAGAGAATTTGAATGGCCGAAAGACTTTTGGCCGTCATGAGTTTGAATGCGTCTGGAGCATGTGTCAGGCCAAAACTTGTAACTTATCAAATAGATCTTCTACCCGCATTACGAGAAATCTATTGTTGGTAGTGATCTTATTTAGTGCTCTATAGTCGACACACATGTGATATGTGTCATATTTCTTTTGCACTAAAAGTAATGGTGAGCAAAATGGAGAGGAGTTAGAATCCCTTTTTCCACCAATTCATGCACTTGCCTCATGATCTCCTCTTGTTGAGCTTTTTAAACTCAATAAGGAGGCTTGTTAGGTGACGAGCTTCCTGGTACGAGCTCAATTGCATGGTCATCATCCCTCATTTTAGAGGTAGCTCACTAGGGATGTCATCAATGAAAAAATCTTGGAATCCATTTAGAAAATCAGACAACTCTAATTCCTATTGATTCCCTTTATTGCAAGTATATGGTGTTCCCCGACTCATGAGCATTTATGTACATGCTCTTTTTCCTAAAGGTGAAGTAGATTCTCCTTTTAGGGAACTTCATGTTGGGAGCCATGCGATTAAACCATGGTGCCCCAATGATTAACATTCTCATGTTTGAGAGGGGAGATGAAGAAATCCTTTTGTCCACATAGCTTTGGACATGAAGCCTTAATTTTCCAATTAAGGAAGTAAGTGAGACGTCTTGTCCCTTGATAGCTCCATTGGCTTTCAATGCATCTCCCATTCTCGTGGGCTTGTATGCCTAGCTTGGTGGTCAACTCCGTGGATATGAAGTTGTGAGTTGAACCAAGGTCAAACAAAATAAAGGCATCATGCTCTTGCATCTTTCTCCAAGCATAGGAAAGGAGAAATCCTTGGCAAGGAGCATCCTCTTTTGGAGCTTCAAACATAGAGGCTCTTAGAAGTCTCATTGCGGGCAATTCTCTTGGGGCAAGGACGATAACCATGGCCTTGCTCCCCACACTTAAAACATTTGTGGTCCTTTAAGAAAAACTTCTAGCTCTTTAGGAGAGAGTTTATATTTATCTTTGTAAACTCCCTTCTCCTTGGACCGATTGTTGTTGTTTTTGGAATAGCCTTGGTAAAAATTTTGGGCATTGGCTTTCCTCTTGGCATCACTTAGTCTTTATTTTCCATGGGCTTGACATTCCGTCTACCCCCTTGTTGGATATTGATGCACGAAGCAACCATTGTGTGGTGAATTACTTCGGGGATAGAACTAGGCCGTTGAGAGTTGACATACTCGGCCATCTCTTTGGGTAATCCTGCACAAAATTGTTTCTTTTGCACGGCAAAGTCTATCTTTTGAAAGATAGTAGTCTTGAGATGTAAATCCCAAAACTTGTCCACATATTTGTGGATAGACTCATGAGAGAGAAGCTTTAAACTTCACCATTTGGTAAGCACTTTTTCCTTTGCATCACTTGCAAGAAATTGCTTCATGATGGAAACTCGTAGAGTTTTCCATGTCTTTGGGGCTTCACCATTGCTACGAAGGCTAGCCCACCATTGACAAGCCGATTTTTGGAAGTGCATAGCCACATGCTGTAGCTTGGAGGACTCCGTCAAGCCCTCGTCTCCAAAGGCCGCATTAAATTGTTGGATGAAGGCCAATACTTTGTCCATAGCACCAAAGGTGCCATCATATGTGAGAAAAGAGATACTCTTTCCTCCCTCTTGAACTTCTTTAGCTTTTGTGACCTTCACCATGCAAGGTAAGATTTGTGATGTCCTCCCCTCTTGTATTCTCTAGGAGAATAGTCATAGCTTTCATCGATAGAGGAGGAAGGTGAAGAAGAAGGAGAAGAGGGTGACCTCTATCTTGCCCTTTTCTTCCTTTGTTTCCTCTCTTCCCTTTTGGAGTGACGAGGAGAAGGACTATGGGTTAACCATTTCCTCTTGGGAGGAGTTCGCAATCATCTAGACTGCCATCTTCATGGAGCCACATCTTTTGAGGAACTTAGGGAGTCATTACTTTATCGTTCTTTGGATTCCTCCCCTTGCCCGCGCATCTTAGTACCAGGCCACCAAACCGAGTGTATAATATATCCTGGAATACTTGGCAGTCTACATGTGTCCTGTTCCCACGTTTCAAGTAGAAAAAGTATGTCTGCTTGTGGTAGAACCTCTGTCAATCCTTCCCCTTTGTGCCAAGGGAAACCTCGGCAATTCTAACTTGTGACGTGTATGTTTGTGGTCCCATGGGTTTCCCCCTGTCATGCTTCTGGTGGTGTTGCCCCTGTGGGGGTGGTGTTCTTTTTCATTCGTTCTTCATATGCATGTCTTCTTTCCTTTTGTTTCGCGGGTGTCCTGTCTTCACTGATGTAAATTGCGCTGTCCCTTAGATAAATGCGAGCATTTTCGAGTATGATGGCTCTTTTACGTGCATCCAACATTGTGCATACAATTGCGCGATTGTTCTCAGGCCTCTACTTACCCACATGCTGTGCCCCATACACCACTACATCATGCATGCCAAATGTGTTTGCAAGGAGGTCCGTGACCTCCGCATTCAACATGAGTACTTTCTCATTGTCAGATTCGGGTATGCCTCGGATCACAATATTCATACTGCGTTTCTCTCGCTCATTATACTCTGTGTCATCTACATTGCCATACGTCTCATGTGTCTGCAGAATGGCATTTGGAGTACTTCCTACATATGCCCAGGAGGTCGTATTTCCTATTGCATTATCACTGATGTGTGCAAGCTTCTTGTCGTGTGTAGCTAGAGCGTCTTGCACATTGGAGACCTATTTGTTTAATGCATCTTGCAGGGCCTGAATTTTCTCATCTTGATGTTGCATTTTCAGATTCTGTATTTGGATTGTGTGCTCCAATTCCTGGTTCTTTAGTGCAAGATTTTTGATATCTTCACCCTGCTTCATCACCATTTCCTGTAAGGATGAGATAAAGCCCCAAATATCTTGCATCGAGCATAGCACCGATTTCTCGGTTCCTGCACTTGTCTTTACCTGTCCCTGTATTTGTACCTGTATCCATCTTGGATGGGGGTGTTTGTTTATCCTTTGCATTTGGCATGTTTCTTGTCGGTGACGATCGCACGGAGAAACCACTTCTCGAAACCCACAGGTTGACTGATTCACTCATTCATATGGGGTCAACCCTTGCTGCAGTGTTGCGCACAGGTGTCCACGACAATTCTACGCAGTGTAACAGGGCTGGCGGGGGCAATGGCGGCAGGTGTGCCCCACAACAATGCTGCACACAAGGGTGTTGGGCTGTCGAGGACTGTGGCGGGAGCAGTGGCAAGCAGCAAGCAGCTCATGGAGTCCCGCGCTAGCAGCTGTCCCGCGAGAGAGAGAGAGAGAGAGAGAGAGAGAGAGAGAGAGAGAGAGAGAGAGAGAGAGAGAGAGAGAGAGAGAGAGAGAGAGAGAGAGAGAGAGAGAGAGAGAGAGAGAGAGAGAGAGAGAGAGAGAGAGAGAGAGAGAGAGAGAGAGAGAGAGAGAGAGAGAGAGATATTAATGCGATAGAAGGCTGAGAGGAAAAAAAGAGATTAATGCGATAGAAAGAAAAAAGACCTTGAAGACTTAGAGAGAAACAAAGACGATAAAGGACGTTTTATCACGATAGAAGATTTAGAGAGAGAAGAGGAAGAAGAAGAAGAGAGTTTTAATGTCGTAGGAACTATCCAAAGAGACCTTAAAGGTCTAGCCGACAAGGAGAGTTGAACGAGAGAGAGAGAGAGAGAGAGAGAGAGAGAGAGAGAGAGAGAGAGAGAGAGAGAGAGAGAGAGAGAGAGAGAGAGAGAGAGAGAGAGAGAGAGAGAGAGAGAGAGAGAGAGACCCTATGTTGTCGCTGCCCTGTTGCACTTGAGTGGGAGCTTACCACAGCTTCAGAGAGGGGCATGAGGGGGTGGAGCTGCAGGGGAGAGCGCGAGGGGGGCTGAGCAGGAGGAAACGCGAGTAGGAGAGGGCGCGAGGGGGACTAGACAAGAGGGAGCGCGAGGGGGGAGGGCAGGATTGCATTGGTTGGTTTGTTGTGGGGGGGGGGGGGGGGGGGGGGGGGGGGGGGGGGGGTGGTAGAAGGCCGTCGGCCGTACTAGTGTGTGATATATAGAGGTGTCGTGTTTAAATGGTTATACATGTCCACAAACACACAAATGCCATGTTAAATTAAGTAGTACCTATATATGTATGCATGCATGTATGTAGATGTACATTTATGCATACATATCTATGTATGTGTATGGTATAAGGATGTTGTTTTTAAACGCTTATTCATGTCCAGAGACAAAAAGATGTAACTATCTACCATGTAAAACATTCAACCTGGTCTGAAAGCTATAGAAAAAATGAAACCCGGAAAAGAGAACAATAAATACCCTTTTAATATCTTTTTGCTACATACACAATCAATGATTCAGGGAGGCAATAGATTTGAGAGTCAGAAAAGGAGGGTTATTTTTTAAAGCTTGAAAATTAAGCTAAAAAAGAGTGCATTTGGCTAATGACAATCAGATTGGTAACTTGCAATGGAACACTGATGCAAAAGGGAGCCCACTGCAAGATCCCAAAAATGTATTATTGCCGAGCATTGTTGAGGTTGCCACAGTCATCCGCTAAGGGGCTTTGGGTCTTGAAGACTGCACTCTCTCTTCAAGAAGGTATCACAAGATAGTATGGTACTTGCACATGGCAATTCTTGGCACAGGTATGTGGCTGAACGAGTAGAAATTGTCTGGTAATTTTCAACCACTGTTATGTTATGACTTCCCATACGCGGTGGACCCAATCCTTCATGACATGAAATGACCGCTGCGATTTGATTTGCTGCCCACGTGTTGAATTCCTTGTTACCTTATGCCTGTCCTTGAGAACCTAATCCCTTGCCCATTACCAACTATATCCGATCTTGGTTATTTACATAGGTAGCCTGACCGGAAAAGCTTTGTTCGAGGGAATCTTAAAAGGAGGCGCTACTGTCTTTTCATTAATTGTACTTAGTTGATAAGAGTGAATTTGTTCAAGAGCTAATTATGGAAAATTGGCAGGGGATGTAGTGGAGCACGATATTGTCATAGAAATGCATGTGGCTGTACCGGAGACCGATGGCCATACCACAGAGAGCAATGTCCATGCAACTGAGGGCCAACTGCTTTGTGATCGACCTACTCAATCAGTCACTCTGGAATTGTGCCGCTATTGATAGCCTGGCATGGTAGCACATGGAGAGGCCGCTGCTTAACATTGCATGACACTAGGCGTGGAACCATTTTTGTACATATTTCCATATTATTCAGCACTTCAACGTGAAGCCCATAAACAAATGTCAAGTGCCCAACATACAGCACAATCTACCTTTTCATAGCCTTGAAGCAAGAAAGTGTACCTGCTTCCCTGTCATCAGAGTATAAGCTATTGGGCCCTACTACCTCACTGGTAGTTTATGCATGCTACCTTTGATCTTTCTTCAGCATCCTGCTACTTGGGCTGAATGTCCCATTACTCGTTTCCTGGGGCCTCTACCCATTATTCCCATAGGCTCCTAGCCACTAGCCTCTTACCCATACTAGGCCATTTGGGTTCTCCGATGTGGAGGGATGTAACTCGCATCTTGCTCCCCTACGATGTCAACTACTCCCTTCGTTGCAAGTCAATTAATCTTCTGTTCACAAGAGAAAGCTGGCTAAATCAAGTGTTTTACACAACTCTGGGAACTCCAACAAACCTTGAACATTATTCGCGGAAAATATCAACCAAATCCTTCTCTACTCAGATAAGTTACAGGGTTAAAATATCTCTCTCCATAACAAAGCCTCTTCTCACCTGTCACCCCCCTAAATCAATAGGGCAATTTACCGATAATGTACATTTATTGCTTTTAAGATCATACAAAATTGCTAGTCATCTGCTGTACAAATACCTCACGGAGGTAAAAACCATCTTTGACTCCTAGCAGGGAAGTTACTGCAAGCATTTATAGAGAAATGGTTAGAACCTGGGCCCTCATATTGTGATGTTTGTGCCAGGAAGACATTTGCCATACAAATGTACACTCCAAGGATACTTCAATGGGTGTTCAGAGTTGTGCTTGTGGTTTACTGCAATGAACGTCTCAGATTATGCATCACTCCATTTATCATCATCCTCATCATCTTCATCGCTTCCAGCAAAAGCCTAAAGCAGAAAGCAGGTGTAAGCAAGATAAACAAGTAATAAAATCACGAGGCCTGCCTAGTTTTTGTTGTCTTGACTAAAATTAAGAATTCCCCTTATTTTGCAAAAAGAGAGTGCATTTGCCAAAGCTCCCGAGGTGTGCACCATATCCCACATAGTGGGCTCAACAAAACCGATAATAGATCCCAGTCCCACTTACCCTAATATAATTAACAAAATCAACCATTAAGAGGCTACTTAAGGACCTCTCTTCTTAAGCAAGAAAAGAGAAACCAAATGCTTTGATACCAATGTAATGGAAATGGCCTATGAACTTTGAGAGTAGTGAAATTAGGAAATTAGGTAAAGCACTTTTAAGAGATTACTTTGTGAGCATAGCGGGTGCACTTATTTGATGGTAGCAACATAAACATGGCACTTAGTTAACTTGGCATGATCAATACTTTTGCAAGAGAAAGAGTTTAGAGAACATGACAATAGTTGAGGACCGGATTCATATGGAGCCGGTCCCCCCTCCAATAGGCATTTGTATTATAGTTTCTCCCATCAAGAGAGACTTGGTACAATACAATCTTTGTGTTCCTTGTAACGTAGGTGATGCAATGAAGATGGAAAGCTTCATGCATCACAAGCATAACATAAACTTGAAGAAAGCATTAACTATCTGAAGCCTCAGTCCCAAGGCCTCAAACACCTTCGAAGGTGGAGAGAGCTAGCAGGGAATGAGGATAGGGAGGAGGAAGAAGAAACATTCCATAGGAGAAAGAAATAGTTCCTCACTTATCATTACTCTTCTTGCTAGCATACATAATAGCATTTTAATGAAGATGGAGAAGATGGCAAGCTTAAGCATGAAGCATGGCTCTTGGTTGGATTTGCATTCCATATCCAAGAGTGTTGATGTAGGCTCTCACTTCTCACAAGCTTGGAGAAGGAGGTGGTGTTCCTCAACTTTCACCAAGTGAGAATGCCCTTGCAAATGAGTGTGTGTGTGGAGTATATCCCCCTAGCACCCCCCTTCCTTGCTTTGGGCAAAATTTCTACATGCTGCAAGCTCACTGAACCCCTCTCCCCCTAGCTAATCACATGCAGCATGTAGTCAAGTACATGGGTAGTCTTTTGACAAGTGTCCTCCTTACCCCTTAGAGAGAGAGAGAGAGAGAGTTTGAAAATATCTAAATATTTGTTAGATGGACGTAGAAGCTCATTGGACCCCTCTTTAGCCCAACCAATAGCATTCAAGCACACCATGTGGTTAAGCTTAGTGAGAGTCTGACACATGTCCCATGTGCTCTTTTAGAATTCCCGTAACTTTGAGATTTTTATGCATAGGAAGCTTCTCGAGCAACTTCCTCATTAAGTGTGTAGGTTCTCTTTTTGACTCAAGCATCTTACCCCCCATGCATAGGAAGCTTCTCAAGAAACTTCCTCATTAAATGTGACAAGTACCTCAAGTACCTTTGCATTTCCTCCTTGTACATTATAGCAACACCCCCTTGCCCGCGCATCTTAGTACCAGGCCACCAAATTGAGTGTGTAATATATCCTGGAATACTTGGCAGTCTACATGTGTCCTGTTCCCACGTTTCAAGTAGAAAAAGTATGTCTGCTTGTGGTAGAACCTCTGTCAATCCTTCCCCTTTGTGCCAAGGGAAACCTCGGCAATTCTAACTTGTGACGTGTATGTTTGTGGTCCCATGGGTTTCCCCCTGTCATGCTTCTGGTGGTGTTGCCCCTGTGGGGGTGGTGTTCTTTTTCATTCGTTCTTCATATGCCTGTCTTCTTTCCTTTTGTTTCGCGGGTGTCCTGTCTTCACTGATGTAAATTGGGCCGTCCCTTAGATAAATGCGAGCATTTTCGAGTATGATGGCTCTTTTACGTGCATCCAACATTGTGCATACAATTGCGCGATTGTTCTCAGGCCTCTACTTACCCACATGCTGTGCCCCATACACCACTACATCATGCATGCCAAATGTGTTTGCAAGGAGGTCCGTGACCTCCGCATTCAACATGAGTACTTTCTCATTGTCAGATTCGGGTATGCCTCGGATCACAATATTCATACTGCGTTTCTCTCGCTCATTATACTCTGTGTCATCTACATTGCCATACGTCTCATGTGTCTGCAGAATGGCATTTGGAGTACTTACTACATATGCCCAGGAGGTCGTATTTCCTGTTGCATTATCACTGATGTGTGCAAGCTTCTTGTCGTGTGTAGCTAGAGCGTCTTGCACATTGGAGACCTATTTGTTTAATGCATCTTGCAGGGCCTGAATTTTCTCATCTTGATGTTGCATTTTCAGATTCTGTATTTGGATTGTGTGCTCCAATTCCTGGTTCTTTAGTGCAAGATTTTTGATATCTTCACCCTGCTTCATCACCATTTCCTGTAAGGATGAGATAAAGCCCCAAATATCTTGCATCGAGCATAGCACCGATTTCTCGGTTCCTGCACTTGTCTTTACCTGTCCCTGTATTTGTACCTGTATCCATCTTGGATGGGGGTGTTTGTTTATCCTTTGCATTTGGCATGTTTTTTGTCGGTGACGATCGCACGGAGAAACCACTTCTCGAAACCCACAGGTTGACTGATTCACTCATTCATATGGGGTCCACCCTTGCTGCAGTGTTGCGCACAGGTGTCCACGACAGTTCTACGCAGTGTAACAGGGCTGGCGGGGGCAATGGCGGCAGGTGTGCCCCACAACAATGCTGCACACAAGGGTGCTGGGCTGTCGAGGACTGTGGCGGGAGCAGTGGCGAGCAGCAAGCAGCTCATGGAGTCCCGCGCTAGCAGCTGTCCCGCGCGCGCGAGAGCGAGAGAGAGAGAGAGAGAGAGAGAGAGAGAGAGAGAGAGAGAGAGAGAGAGAGAGAGAGAGAGAGAGAGAGAGAGAGAGAGAGAGAGAGAGAGAGAGAGAGAGAGAGAGAGAGAGAGAGACAGAGAGAGAGAGAGAGAGAGAGAGAGAGAGAGAGAGAGATATTAATGCGATAGAAGGCTGAGAGGAAAAAAAGAGATTAATGCGATAGAAAGAAAAAAGACCTTGAAGACTTAGAGAGAAACAAAGACGATAAAGGACGTTTTATCGCGATAGAAGATTTAGAGAGAGAAGAAGAAGAAGAAGAAGAAGAGAGTTTTAACGTCGTAGGAACTATCCAAAGAGACGTTAAAGGTCTAGCCGACAAGGAGAGTTGAACGAGAGAGAGAGAGAGAGAGAGAGAGAGAGAGAGAGAGAGAGAGAGAGAGAGAGAGAGAGAGAGAGAGAGAGAGAGAGACCCTATGTTGTCGCTGCCCTGTTGCACTTGAGTGGGAGCTTACCAAAGCTTCAGAGAGGGGCATGAGGGGGTGGAGCTGCAGGGGAGAGCGCAAGGGGGGCTGAGCAGGAGGAAACACGAGTAGGAGAGGGCGCGAGGGGGGCTAGACAAGAGGGAGCGCGAGGGGGGAGGGCAGGATTGCGTTGGTTGGTTTGTTGTTGGGAAGGGGGGGGGGGGGGGGGGGGGTGGAGAGGTGGCAGAAGCCCGCCCGCCGTACTAGTGTGTGTGATATATAGAGGTGTCGTGTTTAAATGGTTATACATGTCCACAAACACACACATGCCATGTTAAATTAAGTAGTACCTATATATGTATGCATGCATGTATGTAGATGTACATTTATGCATACATATCTATGTATGTGTATGGTATAAGGATGTTGTTTTTAAACGCTCATTCATGTCCAGAGACAAAAAGATGTAACTATCTACCATGTAAAACATTCAACCTGGTCTGAAAGCTATAGAAAAAATGAAACCCGGAAAAGAGAACAATAAATACCCTTTTAATATCTTTTTTCTACATACACAATCAATGATTCAGGGAGGCAATAGATTTGAGAGTCAGAAAAGGAGGGTTATTTTTTAAAGCTTGAAAATTAAGCTCAAAAAGAGTGCATTTGGCTAATGACAATCAGATTGGTAACTTGCAATGGAATACTGATGCAAAAGGGAGCCCACTGCAAGATCCCAAAAATGTATTATTGCCGAGCATTGTTGAGGTTGCCACAGTCATCCGCTAAGGGGCTTTGGGTCTTGAAGACTGCACTCTCTCTTCAAGAAGGTATCACAAGATAGTATGGTACTTGCACATGGCAATTCTTGGCACAGGTATGTGGCTGAACGAGTAGAAATTGTCTGGTAATTTTCAACCACTGTTATGTTATGACTTCCCATACGCGGTGGACCCAATCCTTCATGACATGAAATGACCGCTGCGATTTGATTTGCTGCCCACGTGTTGAATTCCTTGTTACCTTATGCCTGTCCTTGAGAACCTAATCCCTTGCCCATTACCAACTATATCCGATCTTGGTTATTTACATAGGTAGCCTGACCGGAAAAGCTTTGTTCGAGGGAATCTTAAAAGGAGGCGCTACTGTCTTTTCATTAATTGTACTTAGTTGATAAGAGTGAATTTGTTCAAGAGCTAATTATGGAAAATTGGCAGGGGATGTAGTGGAGCACGATATTGTCATAGAAATGCATGTGGCTGTACCGGAGACCGATGGCCATACCACAGAGAGCAATGTCCATGCAACTGAGGGCCAACTGCTTTGTGATCGACCTACTCAATCAGTCACTCTGGAATTGTGCCGCTATTGATAGCATGGCATGGTAGCACATGGAGAGGCCGCTGCTTAACATTGCATGACACTAGGCGTGGAACCATTTTTGTACATATTTCCATATTATTCAGCACTTCAACGTGAAGCCCATAAACAAATGTCAAGTGCCCAACATACAGCACAATCTACCTTTTCATAGCCTTGAAGCAAGAAAGTGTACCTGCTTCCCTGTCATCAGAGTATAAGCTATTGGGCCCTACTACCTCACTGGTAGTTTATGCATGCTACCTTTGATCTTTCTTCAGCATCCTGCTACTTGGGCTGAATGTCCCATTACTCGTTTCCTGGGGCCTCTAGCCATTATTCCCATAGGCTCCTAGCCACTAGCCTCTTACCCATACTAGGCCATTTGGGTTCTCCGATGTGGAGGGATGTAGCTCGCATCTTGCTCCCCTACGAGGTCAACTACTCCCTTCGTTGCAAGTCAATTAATCTTCTGTTCACAAGAGAAAGCTGGCTAAATCAAGTGTTTTACACAACTCTGGGAACTCCAACAAACCTTGAACATTATTCACGGAAAATATCAACCAAATCCTTCTCTACTCAGATAAGTTACAGGGTTAAAATATCTCTCTCCATAACAAAGCCTCTTCTCACCTGTCACCCCCCTAAATCAATAGGGCAATTTACATATAATGTACATTTATTGCTTTTAAGATCATACAAAATTGCTCGTCATCTGCTGTACAAATACCTCACGGAGGTAAAAACCATCTTTGACTCCTAGCAGGGAAGTTACTGCAAGCATTTACAGAGAAATGGTTAGAACCTGGGCCCTCATATTGTGATGTTTGTGCCAGGAAGACATTTGCCATACAAATGTACACTCCAAGGATACTTCAATGGGTGTTCAGAGTTGTGCTTGTGGTTTACTGCAATGAACGTCTCAGATTATGCATCACTCCATTTATCATCATCCTCATCATCTTCATCGCTTCCAGCAAAAGCCTAAAGCAGAAAGCAAGTGTAAGCAAGATAAACAAGTAATAAAATCACGAGGCCTGCATAGTTTTTGTTGTCTTGACTAAAATTAAGAATTCCCCTTATTTTGCAAAAAGAGAGTGCATTTGCCTGTCTTATTACACAAAAAGAGAGGGAGCTATTCAAGGAGCATGTAAGGATTTTTCCAACCATAGGTTATTTTCCTCTATGCAAACAAATTGATAAAATGACTTTGGAATTTTCATTAGCCCAAGCAAGATCAAGCAATGCTTGGGCAGGCTAGAAAAGATTGGAAACATCAGAACGACTGAAAGAAACATGTCCAATAATCCAGTTCCAAAATCCGATGGTATCAGCAAGAGGCAGGTTGTTTTGGGGCAGGAGGATATGTCAAAGTCGACGATGCAAAAGCGTAAAGCAACGGGGAGAATACACGAGAGAGAGAGAGAGAGAGAGAGAGAGAGAGAGAGAGAGATACTGGTGAACCAACCAACCTTGGCAATAAATAACTGATGATAATACAATGGGGGCAATGGGTTGCATATATACCCATCTAAGTAAATTGCCCTACCCAGACTTTGACAAACAAGTAAGATATATACCTAAAAGCCAAAATAAATAATGGGATCACATTGGGTGGTTCACTTTAGATGCCATAACTTTAACACCCTCTCTAAATGCCATAACTTTAACACCCTCTCTACAGCTCATAGTGGACATAAATGGTGAGCCAAGTCGATTAAGAAGCTATACCATGGACACCCCAACAACAGCTATCATGGCTAGATTCACCTCGGATTTGCTACCCTCAACTTTGTACCTTTGAATAATGCCATCTTCAGCATCGTTGCCTTTTAGTAATTGAACTGTAGACCACATCGCATCCAAGAATATCCATACATGAACTGTGAACACATCACGTCCAAAATACTCCAAGATAATGAACTTTGAAACACATCCTCTCCATAATCTGGCTAACAACAATGGATTGGTGCACTCTAGATTGGTGCACCATCCATACTGTTTTAGATATGTCTGATTGGTTCCCTGCCAGATGCATGTGCCTTGAACACAGTAACCTTAACTCCAGAGTCCAACACAAGGGTCAAAATTATTTATAGGGACCACTATTTGCCCTTCTCTGCCACTCACAAGCCTCTCTTTGGCTGAAGCTAGTGGTGGCAACTGCCTCTTGACTAGAAATCTGGCGTCGTGGCCACTGTGATCGCCTCCACCAGTGCCATGCTGACCTCCTCTGTCAAATCTTTATCACCGTTATCTCTGTCCAACTTGCCTTTGTCTTTGTCTCTTTGTGAGTTCCTGCTTTTGTCTTTGGCTTCAAACTCCCGAGCCAAACAAAGCAACGTGTTTTATAACAACGGTTGTAGGACCTCGCGGGTGCCGAGGCAACTAACTAAGTATTGGTAGTGCCTTCCTTGTTAAGCTTGCCTTTGCCCCTCTCGTTTGGCGAACTCATGCATGCGCTTTTGGCTTCAAAATCCCGAACCAAACAAATTGGCGGCTTCCTTGAGAACTTTGCCAGTGCATAGGTCGCTAACTCGAAGTAATTGATCCATTTTCCATAGCCATTGGTTGGTGTTGGTATTGGTTCGCTTTTTTGATGTCATGGCTTCATGGGAGCACCTATCGCATTGGCCTTTGCCTCCTGAAGGACTCCATCTTTTCAGCCTTGCAGAATACTCGCTAAGACACAACCTTAAAACATGCCAATCGAAGGGACATAATAAAATGAAACGAACCCAAAAGCTATACTCTTAAAGCCCACTTTGTCAATGCATTTCAAAATGCTTGAAGATGAACCGTCACCGGGGATCCATGCCTCCAATAGGATTTGCATTGGCGTCTCAAAGCACACAGCCAACATCGCTCATCTCCATTGCAACAAGGGCCCTTTGCCAAGCGCTGTAGTTTGTGTTTCAAAATGCCGTGGCAAGGGGCAAGATAGCCAAGTGTTGCATTTTGCATTTCAAAATGCTCGTCGACCGGTCGGGCATGAGCGGGGGAGGGGGGCGTCCCACAAGGAGATGAGCATAGGACACCACGGGTCGCCGACTTCATGGGGCTAACGCTGACGTTTTACAACGCCGTCCATAGGGCCCTCTTCCTTGGAGGAATCAAGGTGCAAGGACAACGACATGCCCTCCTCCTCCTCCTTTGATTTCTCTTCGTCACACACAGGTGCTTGTCCTCACCCAAGGTCACGGAGCCTTGCGCTCTGATACCATGTCAAAGTCGACTATCACAAACCAATGACGTGGCAACCTAGATACACACACTTACACCCCGGCTGGCTGCAGAATTCCGAGAATTGCGCTGCAGTGCTGACGAGGACTGTGGCGGGAGCAGTGGCAAGCAGCAAGCAGCTCATGGAGTCCCGCGCTAGCAGCTGTCCCGAGAGAGAGAGAGAGAGAGAGAGAGAGAGAGAGAGAGAGAGAGAGAGATATTAATGCGATAGAAGGCTGAGAGGAAAAAAAGAGATTAATGCGATAGAAAGAAAAAAGACCTTGAAGACTTAGAGAGAAACAAAGACGATAAAGGACGTTTTATTGCGATAGAAGATTTAGAGAGAGAAGAAGAAGAAGAAGAAGAGAGTTTTAATGTCGTAGGAACTATCCAAAGAGACCTTAAAGGTCTAGCCGACAAGGAGAGTTGAACGAGAGAGAGAGAGAGAGAGAGAGAGAGAGAGAGAGAGAGAGACCCTATGTTGTCGCTGCCCTGTTGCACTTGAGTGGGAGCTTACCACAGCTTCAGAGAGGGGCATGAGGGGGTGGAGCTGCAGGGGAGAGCGCGAGGGGGGCTGAGCAGGAGGAAACGCGAGTAGGAGAGGGCGCGAGGGGGACTAGACAAGAGGGAGCGCGAGGGGGGAGGGCAGGATTGCATTGGTTGGTTTGTTGTGAGGGGGGGGGGGGGGGGGGGGTGGTAGAAGGCCGCCGGCCGTACTAGTGTGTGATATATAGAGGTGTCGTGTTTAAATGGTTATACATGTCCACAAACACACAAATGCCATGTTAAATTAAGTAGTACCTATATATGTATGCATGCATGTATGTAGATGTACATTTATGCATACATATCTATGTATGTGTATGGTATAAGGATGTTGTTTTTAAACGCTTATTCATGTCCAGAGACAAAAAGATGTAACTATCTACCATGTAAAACATTCAACCTGGTCTGAAAGCTATAGAAAAAATGAAACCCGAAAAAGAGAACAATAAATACCCTTTTAATATCTTTTTGCTACATACACAATCAATGATTCAGGGAGGCAATAGATTTGAGAGTCAGAAAAGGAGGGTTATTTTTTAAAGCTTGAAAATTAAGCTCAAAAAGAGTGCATTTGGCTAATGACAATCAGATTGGTAACTTGCAATGGAACACTGATGCAAAAGGGAGCCCACTGCAAGATCCCAAAAATGTATTATTGCCGAGCATTGTTGAGGTTGCCACAGTCATCCGCTAAGGGGCTTTGGGTCTTGAAGACTGCACTCTCTCTTCAAGAAGGCATCACAAGATAGTATGGTACTTGCACATGGCAATTCTTGGCACAGGTATGTGGCTGAACGAGTAGAAATTGTCTGGTAATTTTCAACCACTGTTATGTTATGACTTCCCATACGCGGTGGACCCAATCCTTCATGACATGAAATGACCGCTGCGATTTGATTTGCTGCCCACGTGTTGAATTCCTTGTTACCTTATGCCTGTCCTTGAGAACCTAATCCCTTGCCCATTACCAACTATATCCGATCTTGGTTATTTACATAGGTAGCCTGACCGGAAAAGCTTTGTTCGAGGGAATCTTAAAAGGAGGCGCTACTGTCTTTTCATTAATTGTACTTAGTTGATAAGAGTGAATTTGTTCAAGAGCTAATTATGGAAAATTGGCAGGGGATGTAGTGGAGCACGATATTGTCATAGAAATGCATGTGGCTGTACCGGAGACCGATGGCCATACCACAGAGAGCAATGTCCATGCAACTGAGGGCCAACTGCTTTGTGATCGACCTACTCAATCAGTCACTCTGGAATTGTGCCGCTATTGATAGCATGGCATGGTAGCACATGGAGAGGCCGCTGCTTAACATTGCATGACACTAGGCGTGGAACCATTTTTGTACATATTTCCATATTATTCAGCACTTCAACGTGAAGCCCATAAACAAATGTCAAGTGCCCAACATACAGCACAATCTACCTTTTCATAGCCTTGAAGCAAGAAAGTGTACCTGCTTCCCTGTCATCAGAGTATAAGCTATTGGGCCCTACTACCTCACTGGTAGTTTATGCATGCTACCTTTGATCTTTCTTCAGCATCCTGCTACTTGGGCTGAATGTCCCATTACTCGTTTCCTGGGGCCTCTACCCATTATTCCCATAGGCTCCTAGCCACTAGCCTCTTACCCATACTAGGCCATTTGGGTTCTCCGATGTGGAGGGATGTAACTCGCATCTTGCTCCCCTACGATGTCAACTACTCCCTTCGTTGCAAGTCAATTAATCTTCTGTTCACAAGAGAAAGCTGGCTAAATCAAGTGTTTTACACAACTCTGGGAACTCCAACAAACCTTGAACATTATTCGCGGAAAATATCAACCAAATCCTTCTCTACTCAGATAAGTTACAGGGTTAAAATATCTCTCTCCATAACAAAGCCTCTTCTCACCTGTCACCCCCCTAAATCAATAGGGCAATTTACCGATAATGTACATTTATTGCTTTTAAGATCATACAAAATTGCTAGTCATCTGCTGTACAAATACCTCACGGAGGTAAAAACCATCTTTGACTCCTAGCAGGGAAGTTACTGCAAGCATTTATAGAGAAATGGTTAGAACCTGGGCCCTCATATTGTGATGTTTGTGCCAGGAAGACATTTGCCATACAAATGTACACTCCAAGGATACTTCAATGGGTGTTCAGAGTTGTGCTTGTGGTTTACTGCAATGAACGTCTCAGATTATGCATCACTCCATTTATCATCATCCTCATCATCTTCATCGCTTCCAGCAAAAGCCTAAAGCAGAAAGCAGGTGTAAGCAAGATAAACAAGTAATAAAATCACGAGGCCTGCCTAGTTTCTGTTGTCTTGACTAAAATTAAGAATTCCCCTTATTTTGCAAAAAGAGAGTGCATTTGCCTGTCTTATTACACAAAAAGAGAGAGAGCTATTCAAGGAGCATGTAAGGATTTTTCCAACCATAGGTTATTTTCCTCTATGCAAACAAATTGATAAAATGACTTTGGAATTTTCATTAGCCCAAGCAAGATCAAGCAATGCTTGGGCAGGCTAGAAAAGATTGGAAACATCAGAACGACTGAAAGAAACATGTCCAATAATCCAGTTCCAAATTCCGATGGTATCAGCAAGAGGCAAGCTGTTTTGGGGCAGGAGGATATGTCAAAGTCGACGATGCAAAAGCGTAAAGCAACGGGGAGAATACACGAGAGAGAGAGAGAGAGAGAGAGAGAGAGAGAGAGAGAGAGAGAGAGAGAGAGAGATACTGGTGAACCAACCAACCTTGGCAATAAATAACTGATGATAATACAATGGGGGCAATGGGTTGCATATATACCCATCTAAGTAAATTGCCCTACCCAGACTTTGACAAACAAGTAAGATATATACCTAAAAGCCAAAATAAATAATGGGATCACATTGGGTGGTTCACTTTAGATGCCATAACTTTAACACCCTCTCTAAATGCCATAACTTTAACACCCTCTCTACAGCTCATAGTGGACATAAATGGTGAGCCAAGTCGATTAAGAAGCTATACCATGGACACCCCAACAACAGCTATCATGGCTAGATTCACCTCGGATTTGCTACCCTCAACTTTGTACCTTTGAATAATGCCATCTTCAGCATCGTTGCCTTTTAGTAATTGAACTGTAGACCACATTGCATCCAAGAATATCCATACATGAACTGTGAACACATCACGTCCAAAATACTCCAAGATAATGAACTTTGAAACACATCCTCTCCATAATCTGGCTAACAACAATGGATTGGTGCACTCTAGATTGGTGCACCATCCATACTGTTTTAGATACGTCTGATTGGTTCCCTGCCAGATGCATGTGCCTTGAACACAATAACTTGAACTCCAGAGTCCAACACAAGGGTCAAAATTATTTATAGGGACCACTATTTGCCCTTCTCTGCCACTCACAAGCCTCTCTTTGGCTGAAGCTAGTGGTGGCAACTGCCTCTTGACTAGAAATCTGGTGTCGTGGCCACTGTGATCGCCTCCACCAGTGCCATGCTGACCTCCTCTGTCAAATCTTTATCACCGTTATCTCTGTCCAACTTGCCTTTGTCTTTGTCTCTTTGTGAGTTCCTGCTTTTGTCTTTGGCTTCAAACTCCCGAGCGAAACAAAGCAACGTGTCACATTTATAACAACGGTTGTAGGACCTCGCGGGTGCCGAGGCAGCTAACTAAGTATTGGTAGTGCCTTCCTTGTTAAGCTTGCCTTTGCCCCTCTCCTTTGGCGAACTCATGCATGCGCTTTTGGCTTCAAAATCCCGAACCAAACAAATTGGCGGCTTCCTTGAGAACTTTGCCAGTGCATAGGTCGCTAACTCGAAGTAATTGATCCATTTTCCATAGCCATTGGTTGGTGTTGGTATTGGTTCGCTTTTTTGATGTCATGGCTTCATGGGAGCACCTATCGCATTGGCCTTTGCCTCCTGAAGGACTCCATCTTTTCAGCCTTGCAGAATACTCGCTAAGACACAGCCTTAAAACATGCCAATCGAAGGGACATAATAAAATGAAACGAACCCAAAAGCTATACTCTTAAAGCCCACTTTGTCAATGCATTTCAAAATGCTTGAAGATGAACCGTCACCGGGGATCCATGCCTCCAATAGGATTTGCATTGGCGTCTCAAAGCACACAGCCAACATCGCTCATCTCCATTGCAACAAGGGCCCTTTGCCAAGCGCTGTAGTTTGTGTTTCAAAATGCCGTGGCAAGGGGCAAGATAGCCAAGTGTTGCATTTTGCATTTCAAAATGCTCGTCGACCGGTCGGGCATGAGCGGGGGAGGGGGGCGTCCCACAAGGAGATGAGCATAGGACACCACGGGCCGCCGACTTCATGGGGCTAACGCTGACGTTTTACGACGCCGTCCATAGGGCCCTCTTCCTTGGAGGAATCAAGGTGCAAGGACAACGACATGCCCTCCTCCTCCTCCTTTGATTTCTCTTCGTCACACACAGGTGCTTGTCCTCACCCAAGGTCACGGAGCCTTGCGCTCTGATACCATGTCAAAGTCGACTGTCACAAACCAATGACGTGGCAACCCAGATACACACACTTACACCCCGGCTGGCTGCAGAATTCCGAGAATTGCGCTGCAGTGCTGACGTGGCATGTTGTACGGAATTCCGCGTTTTGCGGCGCAAATTGTGGCAGATGTACGGACAGCTCTTCTCTACCCAAGGGCTGGGCAGAATCTACGCAAGGTGAAATCTTGGCAGTTTTTTTGAAGCTTTTTGGAGACTTGCTTTATTTTAAGCCTAAGTTAAAAAGATGGCAGCTTTTGGGGCTCTGCTTTTAGCATCCCTTGTAAACTTATAAATAAGTGGCCAGGGCTCCCACTCTACAGAGCATCTGGACGCAGAGTCTGAGAGTGAGACCCCTCCCACTCCCTTGTACTTTGAGCACAGATTAATACAAAAAGAAATACCGAAAGGAGCGCCAATCTTTGGGGCCAGTATCTTTAGGCACAGAACTCCGTCCGTGTCGAATCAATTGTGAACTGTGAACTATCTTGAAGTGAACCTCTGCTGAGTCGTGGTAAAACCTTGACTTGGAATGTCCAAGTCTGTTACAGTGGTATCAAAGCACGGCCCATTTCTCTTCTACCGGGAAATCCGATCCCTTTCTCGTGACACTTATGGATTCAAACAGAGATCAGTTGACTTCCTCTGTATCTGAGGATGCGGGAAGAGATCACGAAGAAGATTCTCACAAGGAGTACGGCCCGCCTCAGCCTACTCAGGCGAAGATTGAAGAGATGGAGCATCGACGATTGGTTGACGATGTGACAAAGATGATGATTAATCTTGCGAAGGATCCCAAATTTGCAAAATTTTTGACGCAGACATCCTTCGACGAAGTGCACTCTTAGTGGCAAAAGGCCATAGAACCACCCCTCAAACCGGCACTCAAGAAACCTCCTACTCCGAGGATGTTTAGAGAGCAAGAATTAGAAGAGGTGGTTGATACACGGATTACCCAGATTTTGACGCAACCAACAAAGCCAAAAAGCACGACAAAAAGCAGAAGGAAGGAACTGACTTCTCTGGTTATTTGGGTCGTCAATCTAATTTTGCCTCGGCACAAAAGCACAAGAAGCATGTGCGATTTGAAGGAGTATCCAATTCTTCTTCTTCTTCTGACAGTTCTTCTAGCTCTTCTGACTAGAGCGAAGAAGAAAGGAAAGAGAAAAAGCGAAGCAAAAAGCAAAGCTTCGGAAAGGGCAAGAAAAAGGCAAAGAAGCCTAAGTTTCGCCCAGTTTCTGACAGTTCTAAAGAGGACTTGTCTTCAGATACGAACGCGACATACGAACTACTTGGAACCATCTCTGGATTACCAAGAAAGATACCTTGGACGCATATTGCGGGAGATTTTGGAGCTCTTTTCTACCCGCTTCTTCATTTAAGAAGATCTTGTTTAAAGAACAGATTGAGCGGTTTACCTTGGGACTTCCTACGGAGATCCGAGATCACTACTTAGAGCAAAAGTCAGATTCTATTCAAGAACTAATGAGTCATGCGAAACGGGGCTTTGCCATACACTCAGGCAGTTTGACTTACCTCACATATGAGATCATGACGCAAAAAACAAAACAGACTTCTAGAAATGAAAGTAGAAAGAAGAAGAGCCCCCAAGATCAGAAAGATAAGGATGCACGACCCCGGCTCACTCCTCGGGAACGAGCCAACTACATTAAAGAGGGGAAGTGTTTTGGATGCGGGGAACAAGGACACATCTCCGCAAAGTACCCTAAAAAAAGGCACAGAAAGAACAAGATGAAGAAAGGCCAGAGAGTTCAAAAGCAGCTGAGGAACTGGACGGAAAGGTAAGATGAAAGCAAGACTGGTTCCAGATTGCATGGTTACTGACCCAAGCACGATTGATGAGAGTACAGAACTTTGCCGAGCTTGGGGAAAAGTGAAAAATCAAGAAGCCCTGATTTTCTTTGATGAAGGAGCCAAGGCCAACTTCATTTCACATGAATTGGCGGCGCGGTTTGAGATTACACCCAATCGGATGGGACCACAAGCTGAGACAGTTCTAGTGGCACCCAGCAGAGGCGTGGCCATTACACCTGTCATTGGCAAACTTCGGTTGCATTTCCAAGGGTATTTGGGGCACGAGGACTTCTACATAAAGCCCTTGGAAGGTTGTGATGTTCTCTTGGGAGTCCCTTGGTACCATAAGAACAACGCCATGGTCGATTATCAGGCAAAGAAAGCGACACTAACTACAGAAAAGGGCCGAACCATTGTACTTGATGTGAAACTTAAGGGCGAGTCTGTCCCTATTGTATCGACTTCGGCTGTTTCAAAATTAATAAAATCCAATCTGTTTGTTTACTCGATCTTTTTGAAAGAGTTGAATGATGATTGTTTGATCTAGAAAAAGAATGCCAAGATTTTCTCTACACTCACGCAGATTGCTTTTCTGAGGGCCTGCCAGGCGAGTTGCCACCAGCTCGTCCTAAGGATCATACCATTGATCTAATACCTGGAAGTACACCACCGAACCAGCCACCTTACCATGTGAGCCGAGCCCAGAATGAAGAGATTATGAACCAAGTGTGAGACCTCTTGGATAAGGGTCTTCTCCAGCCGAGTACTTCACCTTACTACAGTCCAGTGTTGTTGGTTTTGAAGAAAGACGGGTCTTGGATAATGTGCATTGACTACAGAGCTCTCAACAAAATCACCATCAAGAACAGATTTCCGATTCCTAGGATCGATGATATTCTAGACCGACTACAGGGATCCTCTTGTTTCAGCAAGATCGATTTGAAGAGCGGATATCATCAAATCCGAATCGCGCCGGGAAATGTCTACAAGACAACTTTTCGGATGACTTTCAGTTTATTCGAGTTTTTGGTTATGCCTTTTGCGCTTACCAATGCTAAAACGACCTTTAACCGAATGATGGACAAGATTTTCAGAGAGTACAAATCTTTTGTGGGCACTTTCTTTGATGACATTATTGTCTTCTCCAAGGATGAGGCAGAACATAGAGAACATCTGCTACAAGTCTTTCAGGCATTAAGAGATCACAAGTTGGTGATTAATGCAAAGAAAAGTGAATTTTCCCTGCCTGAGATACACTTTTTGGGACACATTGTCTTAGCAACAGGAGTGCAGATGGACCCGGCCAAGAAAGAGACTATCCATGATTGGCCCGATTTGAAGAATGTCCATGAAGTTAGAAGCTTCTTGGGCTTATGTTCTTACTACCGACGGTTCATTAGAAAGTTTGCAGAGGTTGCTTCCCCTTTGCATATTTTGACACAGAAAGGAGTCCCTTTCTCATGGGGACCCACAGAGGTGACTGCCTTTCAGACATTGAAAGAGAAATTGACTACAGGACCAGTTTTGACTTTGTCGGATTTGCAGAAGTCATTTGAAGTATATTGTGATGCTTGTGGTCGTAGTTTGGGTGCGGTCTTAATGCAAAAGGCCATGTCATTGCCTACATGAGCCGATTGTTCTCAAGGCCGGAATTGACAGCACAGATATATGAGAAAGAGCTTTTGGCGGTTATCCATGCTCTTACTCAGTGGCAACATTACCTACTCGGAGCCGATTTTACGGTCTTCATAGATCACCAGAGTTTACACTACTTCTTGTCACAGAAGCAGCTATCGGAAAAGCAGATGCGATGGACAAGCATCTTGTCACAATTTCACTTCCAGATTGTCCATGTGCAAGGACAGAAGAATTCGATGGCAGATGCTTTGTCTCGGAAGCCGTTGGTTCTGGCTATTTCCGCGATACATCATAGGGCTTCGAGGATATTGCAGATATTTTCACTCAGATACGAAATGGGGAGATAGTAGCGGGATATTCCATTCAGGATGGCTACTTGATGAAGAAAACGATGTTGTGCGTTACACAGCCGTTGAGGGAAAAGGTTTAAACCGAATGCCACTGTCCACCATTTATAGGTCACCGCGGCATTGCTACCACCTTAAAAGGTGTGGAGAGAGACTTCTTTTGGCCGAGACTTTGTTTTGGAAGGCTATTTGGTAGAACATTGGCACGCGGTTGTAGTTCTCGTCATCTTTCCACCCGCAGATAGATGGGCAATCGAAAATTGCAAATTCAGTTGTACTGGTTTATTGAAGTCTTACATCTCGGATTAGAAAACTCAATGGGAAAAGTATTTGCCTTTGGTGATATTTGCCTACAATAACACGATACACTCTTCGACACGGAAGGCGCCATTTGAGATTATTCAAGGTGCTACGAAGGTTCCACCCTTCTTAAGCACGAAAGATAAGATTTTTGAAGCCGACTAGTACACACGGGACTTGCACACGGCTTTTGCCAAGGTCCGGGAGGCTTTGTAGAAATCTCAAGAAAGACACAAAAAGGCAACAGATCGACATCGTCGCAATTTGAAATTAAAGGATAACGATTGGGTGCTCTTACGTTTTGAGAAGGCATGCTTGAGAAAGAAAAAGGGAAAGGAGCGGCTTTTTCCAAAGCTTAGCATGAGATACTATGGAACTTTCCAGATTTTCGAAAAGATAAATGATGTCTCCTTTTTACTTGGAGGATTCACAATGCTTTTCATGTGAGTCTCTTGAAGCCTTTTAAAGGCGATGTGCTTGATGATGGGGAGCCAAATGAGCAACCCAAAGTGGAGGAAAACGAGGAGATACATCGTTCCAGAACAGATTTTGGCACATAAAGATAGAAAGGTAAAAGGTAAAATGATAAGGCAGTTTTTGGTTAAATTCAAGAACTATCCCGCATTGGATGCGAAGTGGATGGAACACGAGGACCCAGCAGATACTCCTCAGATTGTGAACCTTTACCTTGAAGCATTTGGTTTAGTATAAGTCTATTCCAAAAAGAACCCCGAACTCAGCTGGGCGAAATTTGGTGCAGCGGGTATGCACAAGAGGGGAGTCGCTCCACTCCTTTGTCAACAGATTGCCCCGATTTTTGATACTAAAGTCACTGATGTCTCTTTTGAGTTTCAGGGATACTGTGAGCTGACAATATTCTGCTATATGACTTTATGAACTGGAATTCCCAATAATATGATCTTGACTTGTCTAAGTGCAGGAACTGATAGACAAAATGACTGCACAGCATTTTGATCTGAAAAATCTCGATAGACATGGTTGCAATAAGAATTAGTTAATCGGGCATCTATGAGGTCCCGAGCGGATCTAGATGCGATTGCTAAACTCGTTGCCGATTAATCATGGTCTAAGATCCGAAAGAATTTTTGAAGGTGATTTGTCATGTGATGTCTGTCCTGTGATGTCAAGTGATGTCCTCTGATGCCCTGTGATGTGATTGTCGATTGGTACATGTGCTAGATGTGTGTTCCTAGTGCATCGGTACTAACAGTCAGTGTCTACTAAGACAGTTTATGGCCTCTGTTTGTTTTGCAGGCATAATCAAGAGCGAGAACAATGCTTTCAAGAGGGGGGTATGTCACAAACCAGTGACGTGGCAACCTGGATACACAAACTTACACCCCCGATGGCTGTAGAATTCTGAGAATTGCGCTCCGGTGCTAACGTGGCATGCTGTATGGAATTCCGCGTCTTGCGGTGCAAATTGTGGCAGCTGTATAGACAGCTTTTCTCTACACAAAAGCTGGATAGAATCTACGCAAGCTGAAAATTGACAGTTTTTTTGATGGCAGCTTTTGGGGCTTTGCTTTTGGCATCCCTTGTAAACTTATAAATAAGTGGGCAGGGCTCCCACTCTGCAGAGCATCTCAACGCAGAGTCTGAGAGTGAGATCCCTCCCACTCCCTTGTACTTTGAGCACAGATTAATACAAAAAGAAATACCGAAATGGGCGCCAATCTTTGGGGCCAATATCTCCGGGCACAGAACTCCGCCAGGCCGTGTCAAATCAACTGTGAACTGTGAACTGTCTTGAAGTGCATCTCTACTGTGTCGCGGTAAAATCTTGGCTTGGAGTGTCTAAGTTTGTTACATCGACGATGCAGAAGCATAGAGCAACGAGGAGAATACACGAGAGAGAGAAAGAGAGAGAGAGATAATGTTGAACCAACCAACCTTGGCAATGAATAACTGATGATAATACAATGGGGGCAATGGGTTGCATATATACCCATGTAAGTAAATTGCCTTACCCAGACTTTGACAAATAAGTAAAATAAATACCTAAAAACCAAAATAAATAATGTGATCACATTGGGTAGTTCACTTGAGATGCCATAACTTTAACAGATATGGTGTGTCCTTTCGGTTGGAAGTAGGTGGTGGCTCTGTGGTTAGCTCTTGCCATCGTTTTTTGCAGCCACAAGAAAGGACCTATGTATCTCCATATCTAGAGCCACTGGTCGAGAACCTAAAACCCTGGACATCATTTTTTAACCTAGAGATTCTCGGCCAGGAGTGAGGGAATTTGCTTTTTTGATGTAGATGGGACATTGATGGGTTCTTTCTTAACCTTTCAAGCCGCACTTTGGACTGCCAGTGTATAAGAGAGGATGTCTGCTTTTTTCAGCCAATAGGAGTGCTCCGCTTGGTTTTACCTAAACAGGAGGGCTTGTGTTGTTGATTCAGCACCGGGCAGCCCATTGGTGTCCATATGTGCGACCAAGGAGAGGCTTTGGAGCAGTGTGATCAACAGTCTGCATTCAGTGAATCAGTGGGGATGGGAATCCTAGCTGTGCTTTTCAGTCTAAGCTTATCACCTTGCACGTGTCTTTCACCATCACTCAAGGCTAGTGCTCGATTGCTAGGCTGCATCCTTAACGGTGTGTATCACATTGGACTTGCAACTGCTCCTAGTTCTAAAAATGATTGGAAGGATTTGCTCTAAGCTGAAAGCATCACCGTGCTTCCCATGGTTTGCACTTTCTTTCCTTAATCTAACCTTCACAAACCAAAGAAGAACCCAACTCCCTTCATTCAGCTCTAAAGGCCTCCATGCTTGACTACCTCTCCTATGAGGTGTGAAGAGCTTTTGTGACCTTATGGCAAAGACTTAGCTAAGTCTTCTATAAAATGATCAGGTAGTTAAATCTTATCCTTGGTAAAAATGATGGAACCTTTTTCCTCCTTCCACAATCTCAAATGAAGCTTTCCAAGTGGAAAAATAAATTGTGTTATACTCGTCAACTCCACAAGTGGAAGAGATCTATCTTAACCTGACTTGCGGTCAGAAACATAACATCTCAACAAATCCAAAACAATCGAATTGGTGATCTCCTATTGCCCATCTGTCTATGGATGAAAAGAATAAGAAAACTTGTGGAACCCAAATTCTCAAACTACGCTCTCCAAAACAACCTGGTCGTGCTAGGATCTCTATCAGACACAATGGAAGTTGGCATCCCATTATACTTAAAACTGATCGTGCTAGGATCTCTGTGTGACACGATGAAAGTTGGCATCCCATGGTGCTTGAACCCGTTTCTTCCACACAAGATTTTGGAGAAACGTTTATGAAACTCAAGTTTCTTTGGAGACCAAATTTTTTCCTTGTGCATGGTTGTCATCTATTTTGTTTATAGTTTTTAGTTTCAAGTATGCCATAAGTTTTCTCGCACATAATACAACTAATATCTAATCTTGACATGTTAAGCAATGTGCATGACCATTTAGTGTCCATGCATATATGTCAATACTTATCTTTAAGTTTTTATGAAACCTCTCGAATGGAGTTTTAAACATGGACAGAAATGTTTGAGAACCTATTACAAAACTTCTTGTTTTGAGACTCCATGGCTGCTACTCCACAATTGTTGGAATCTCTCTTGGTTTTCAAGGCTTCCCCCTCTCCATCAGTCTTCAAAGAATGTGGCTCGCTCTGTCCAACCTTCCATTTTCCTTCGCAAGCCTCCATTGAATCAAAAGATCTCGATCTCACTCGGGATTTGAACTATTACTCCTGATATAAAACCATCAGCACTAACTCCTCCTATGTACTAGTATTCAGTCATCCACTTGTAATCAATGAAGAATAGAAACCCGAGCACGACAGCGGTAGCTAGGACATCAAATAATGGCCATGTTTGTCGAGGCGATGTTCTTCCCCATCCCAAGTATCTCCTGCCACAGTGATTGCATCTTGTTGGTGTGAACCCTCATGGAAGTACCTAGGGTTGCATACAGGTTGATCGATTGCACTTGCAAAGCAACATGCTTCATAGGGGGTAACATGTTGATGGATAGACTCCAAATGATCCCAAATCTGCTTGGCACTCGTCGTTGTCTTCACATGCTCCAAGATGTATGGGGTACAATTCAAGATGATAAAGGACCGCACTCGAGCACCCTCCTGCGTTGTAGATTGCTTCTCCACCTTCCCAGTGATAAAGAGCCCGAGATCATGAGTCAACCCACAAACAACCTCTCCGTACTTGCAAAACTCATACCAGATCCTCGAAAACTCCCTCTGGTGCGATAATACCAGATCTGAATCTGAAAAAACAGCAAGCTAATTCCTCTTTGAAAACTCTAGGAAAGCACCGAAACATGCCGAACAGACGCTCCAAGGTCAGATCCAACACTCGAGTTCTGATATGATGTCGAAAGTAGCAGTGGAAGATGGACGGATATGGCTGAAAACAGAAGCAACTCGTGCTCGTATCCAATGGCGGACAGTAGCAACCTCTATGAGCAAACCCGTCGCGGTGGATCTCCTAGATCTATGGAGTACAGACACTAGAGAGAGATGGACCCAAAACGCTATCTCTAACTACTATGCACAATGTCTCATACAACTCGAGAGGGCACATCCCCCCCCCTCCCCCCCCCATATAGGGAGAAAAACAGATTGCCCGATTACCCCTAAAAACCCAACGACCTCAAAAATTAGGTAAAACACACACAAACAAAAAACCTTGCCCATAGGTGGAAACCAGTGGCACTGATGACGGTGATAGGTCGAAAATGAGAAAACTACCTCACATAGGCCTAGCACAGCCACAAAACAGCCCACTCCCTATGATCAAGCCCTCGGAAATACTCAGGCACTCGCAACTCCACCAAGACTGGCCATAGAGGTGACAAACTCTAACAGAGTAATCCCGATGTCTGTGCCTCCAACGGCATACCATATGCCCAACAACTGTGATTGCTTCAAATACGAAGAGCCTGCTCCATATGTGACTTGGCAGGCTTGCGCGAATGAACTGAGGAGCCAGCAGGGAAACTGATGTCAAAAGGGGTGTTCAACAACCAAATAAGAGAACCGATCAGTTTCCAATACTTAGTAGCATCAACTACATCTAAGGGGTCATATATGAACAACTTCTAGGTGAGATCCATCAGAGTAAAGATTGTCTACATAGTCATACCAAAAGCCTCCAACAATTCTTGGACATAACTGCTGAGAGACATAGATGCCCCCCTCTGTCTGCCATATCTCTAGTCCAAGAAAATAACAAAGCAAGCCGAGACCTGTCATCTCAAACTCCTTTGTCAAGGTCTCCATAGTATTGTGTATATGTGAGTCATGGCTGCCTGTAATTACAAGATCGTCCACATAGAAGATAACAAGTGTCGCCATCAAAAGATAGAAATCAAGGTCTACAAATGAACAATGAAAGGAATGTTGTAGGAAGAAAGAATCAATCTTGTACCATCCTTGAGGAGCTTGCTTCAGGCCATAGAGAGCCTTCCCCAACTTGTAAACTCTGTCAATAGATCCTAAAGGTGAGAATCCTAGAGGTTGCTCCACATACACCTCCTCCTC
Organism: Adiantum capillus-veneris; assembly: GCF_014529385.1. Taxonomy (NCBI): domain Eukaryota; kingdom Viridiplantae; phylum Streptophyta; class Polypodiopsida; order Polypodiales; family Pteridaceae; genus Adiantum; species Adiantum capillus-veneris. The sequence continues at coordinate 107,935,804 of NC_140940.1, read as the reverse complement.
CTTTAAGACCGTCAAGGCATAGTTCATGAGTACTAAAGCTCCATCTGTCTCAACATTCTGCAACCGTCGAGACCGTCTCATAGTACCCGCATCAAGCCAAACGGTGGAAAGTCTAAAGCATCTCACAATGTCTCCAATAGCAACTTCGGTAACTTGACTGGTTTGCCCCAAGGTTCAAGAGGTATTGGTTTCACCTCCTCATCATCTACACCATGGTGAGAACCATCTTTCATTGCATCAGCAAGAGAACGTGCATCGTTTCCAGAGCCTAAGGGTCACGAACTAAACAAGAAGGTTCATCAACCATAGGAGAGGAATCATCATCTGAATCACCAAGTTGAGGCAGATATGGGGATGATGTGGAAGACTTGGGAGAGGAAAAGCCCTCTGAACGAATATGCTTGCCGAAGACCACATCTCGGCTCACCACAATCTCCTTCCTCTCAAGAGCATAAAGACGATATCCCTTGGAAAGAGTATAGTGGCCGATAAGAATCATTCGGTTGTCAACCATTCCGAGTTGCTTCTTCGAAACATGGGCATAGACTACTTGTAAAAATCCGAAATGGGATTAGGCTTCATACTGAAGGAAGCCTCAAACAGAGTCAGTCAAGGAAGAGACGTCGTAGGAGACCAATTAAGAGTATGAACTGCTATCACAACTACATCGGCCCATAAGGTGTTCGACAGAATTTCTATGCTCGAGCATTGCCCGTGACCTCCCCACCACAATCATATTCTTTCACTCCACAACTCCATTCTTTGAGGGCGATTCAGTATTTGCAAGCTCTTACTTGATGCCATGGTCCGCACAAAATTGTACAAAGACAATGGAGGTAAACTCTTCACCCTTCTCCGCACAAATAGTCTTCAATTCTTTGAAGGACTCCTTCTCCACAAGTGTACGTCGATTTCTGAAGATCTCAAAGCCTCGTCCTTGCGCTTGAGGAAGTATACCCAAGCAAAGCGGTTGAAATCATCCACCAGCAACATAAAGTAAAGAGCTTTGTCTAAGGATGAAGTCTACATAGGTCCACAAAGGTTGGTGTGAACCAACCATTGCAAAACTGGAGTTGGTGTGAGCCAACTTCAATACTGCAGTAATGGCGCTTCCGACGAATGCACAAAGTGCATTGTCTTTGCTTACTCCCAACATCTAGTAAGCCTTCTATCATCTGATCACGTAAAGCACAACGAAGAGCATCAACATTCAAACGGCCAAACCGATAATGCCAAAGATCACATGTAGGAGAACCTGTAACCGATGTAAGAGCTTGGAGCCTGTAGAGAAACTCCTCCAATGTGCCCCCCCGACTTCCTTGCTCGCATCAAGATCCCATATGAACATTGCATCCTCAATGAAGACCACCTCCATGCCTAACTTGCACACTTTGATAGATGGAAACTCAACTTTGGAGCATAAAGTACCTTGGAGGTGTGCATACCCCCTCTGCCGTCTGGAATCAACTCCATAGTGCCCTTTCTATGAACCCGAATCACCAATTTGTCATTGATAAAAATGGAGCCATAGTGTCGCCGCATGTTGGATAACTGATCCTTCGAAGGTGTCATGTGCTGTGAAAGACCTCTACTATCAAGGATCCAACTCTGAGAATCTCCGATCACAAGAGTTGTCTCAACCTCCAATGTCCTTGGAGAAGTCCTTAAGGTATCACTCCAAATGAACAAAGGTTGGTCTTTTACTGCAGCAGAAGGAGTAGAAGCTTCACCAACTCGCTTTGGACACTTCCGCCAATAACAGCCCTTTTCTCCACACTTGTTAGAATGCCATTTAACTTTCAAAGCTTCCTTTTCAGCATCTGTCATCTTGTTGTTGTTGTTGGAAGAATGTACCAAGGCTTCGGATCGTGACTTCTTCCATGCGTTGCACCACTCCTCCTGGTCCAATACCAATGGGACTATTTCCACCCAAGTAATGGTGTTCAATCGGCCACTCATGATTGTGAAAAATAGAAGTTGGTATAGCGGGGAGGCAATTGAGCCAAAAGCTCAATGGCCATGTCCTGCAAACTGATCCTGTTGTCCATATGAAGTATCTCCTACTAGAGCTCCTGCATCTTGTTGTTGATATAGTCCCTCATGGATGTTTTCTTAGCATCAAAGGTCCACAACTCCACCTTCAAAGCCATTCGCTTCATCAAAACACTCGATCATATAAAGAGGCAAGTCGATCCCACATCATCTTCGCGTCCTTCATCAATCGGATGTGACTCATGACAGATGGTGTACTATTTAGGATAATAAATGAAGAATCCGAGCATGTGAACGCTCCCATAGCTTCACTCTAAAGGAGATTCCACACGCTACGTAGAAGAGGAGAAAGACGACACAGCATGCAGGTGGAGCTCTTGCAACAACAAACCTCCACCTCCTTGTTCTTTGTACATGTGATAAGGTAATTAAAGGTTAGCAATTGGGCCGGCCGCCAGGCACAATGGCCCTTTAACCCCAACAATCTCCCACTTAAAGGCCAACCTACCTTTAAGGTATGTAAAGTTTGGATCTCTACCCAATGCCCATAAGCACTTGAAAGTGTGCAAACTTCTCGGAGGGAAGACCTTTGGTTAGAAGATCAGCAAGACTATCTGTGTCAATCTTGAAAAGCTCTATGGGCTTGTCCTCTACTTGAATTCAATAACCCAAGGTTGCTTTGCTTTGTCGCAAGCACTATCTCTTTTGTTATTTGCGACTTGCGTTAAACCAAGGTTGTTCTCGTCCGTTGGACGGAACGAGGTGTACGGTGGCGTCCGGTGCGATCAAGGCGTCCATTGCGTCCGGTGGTTTTTTAGTACGTTTGACCAGTTTCTTAGTCCGTTGACTGTGCTTTTTTTTGGGAGGTTTTTGGGTTACCTTTTGGCATAGGATCCCTCCCACCTAGCCTAGGATCCCCCTCCCCCCACCTCCCACATGCCCTGAGCATACCACGAGAGGAGCGTACATGCCGGATCTGCTAGACGGAGGTGGAGAGTGAGGAGCATTTTGTCATGAGATGCCCAGCATATACAGAGCTGAGAGAGAGATATGGCATTGGAGACTCATTACAACAGCATATGATAGGCCGAGAGCAGAGGAGGTTTGGCCAGTTCCTGGTTGCGGCTTTAGAGGTTCGAGAGCAGTTGTTACAGCCACGCAAGAGTCAGGATAGCAGGACACAGACTACCATCACACAGTTTTTCCGACGAGCAGGGCCAGATCCCCCCACACTACCTACACAGAGTAGAGGGCTTACCCTTCTGCAGGCAGAGTCTCAGAGGGCACGTCGGAGACCGAGGCTCCCAGGATACAGGACACATGGGTGTCACCAGAGGGAGATCTCGAGGATACTAGCTCTACACCATCAGTATCTAGAGCAGAGTCATATACCAGCACTAGGGGATCCAGCATTCCAGAGATACTTGAGCAGGCCACCACCGATGTACCACATTCTCTACCCTACATATGTTGCTTGTTTTTAGATACCCTCCCTATCATCTCATGGTGGTATCACCTTGCAGCCCCTAGTTGAGCCTGATGATGCGTGAGCACACCTCGACACGAGGACCCACACTATACATTGTACACCACATGCACCACCCTACCACACCCTTTTGCATAGTATAGGCTCATTTCAGTTTGTACCTTTTTTTATTTTCCGATGCCTAGAGCATCAGCACATGTATATGATATTGTCTCATAGGTCGAGTTCGGCCTTTCGAAGACGTTCATAAAGCTTTCTTTCTTTCTTTTCTTTCTCTCTCTCTCTCTCTCTCTCTCTCTCTCTCTCTCTCTCTCACACACACACACACACACACACATTGCTTTGGATTCCATTAGACTCCTCTCTCTCTTCCTCTCCCTCTCCCTCTCTCTCATTGCTTTGGTCCTTCACCTTGGATTCCATTAGGCTCCTCTTTCTCTCTCTCATCCATCCTCTCATCTAACTCTCTCTTGTTCAAGGACAAGTATCTACACTCTAAATCTATATATGGATGCCCTCTTTCTGTTCTTCTCCATTATGTTCCAACTCAAGGCTCAAGCTCATGAGTCATTCTCAAGCTCTCTCATGAGTCATGAGAGATTGCTCAATGGCTCAATGAATCCAGGATAAGCCCAGATTCACCCTTAAAGGAAAGTGCAAGGTATAGACCCATGGTAGTCACCCACAAGACAATATAACCATCAGCTCCATCATGCATAGTATTGACTAAATACCACGACATCCCCACTGTGATAATCAATTGTCTAATTGTCCAAAGTGTAAAATCTAGGGTTAAGAATTGCATGTTTTTATTTTTGAACGTACGTAACCATGTCGTATGACATAAAATTTTCTAGTTCGATGAGTACCGTACGTGGACAAAACCTACGTGACCGTACGAGACCACCCTACGTTAAACTTTAACGCATCCTGTATCAACGAGGTTACTAGCTCTACCTCCATTTGAAATGTGGCCAGACGTCCTCTCTCCGACATTATTTGTAGCTTCTTTACAATTTGCTACAACTAAATTCCCACGCTCTAGAGATGTGCAACCCTTACTACTTGATGTAAGAATTCATCACCTAATTTTGACAAGCCTGAGCTCTCGACTTGGTAAACTCTTTCCGTTCCCGTCGATTGAGCTCACCATCGGCTCCCGTACCACTTTAAGGGGATTCGACGTGCTAGAGCATGGAGAGCAAGAGCGAGAGAGGAGAGAGAGGACACAACATGTGGGTGAAGCTCTTGCAGCATACATTAAATCAATCCCACCGAGCTAAATAGCTCCCTAGCTCTAAAAAGAAATCAGGCAAGCCTGAGCTCTTGACTCGGCAAACTCTTTGCATTCTCGACGATCGAGTTCTATGTTGGATCTGATACCACTTGAAGGAGTGTGTGCACGAGAGCACGAGAGTATACAGAGTCCATGGGAGAAGCTTCTGTAGCAACGAACCTGCAACTCCTTATTCTCTATATATGTAATAAGATAATGAAAGGCTAGTAAATGGGTTCGTGAGTGGCCGGGCACAACCTTCACGCAAAGTGGCCCTTTAACCGCAACACGCTCTTGTTGGATCATTTGGCTTCTGGAAGTTGCTACTGACAAAGCCTCCAAGCTCATATGAGTCGAAGACCGCTGTCATAGTCGCTCTTCAAATGGCATAGTTCTCACCATTCAATTGCTGATCAGTAGGAGGAAAGGTGGATAGAGTAGAAGTTTTGATTCATTGATCTCCCACAATGGCATAGAATTGCGACCAATCTCCCCACTCTTCTTTGTGTATTGCTCCATCATTGGCAACCTCTTTATGTACTTCTTCATCACAGACCGAGTTCTTGTCAGATTCTTCACCCGCTTCCATGGTTGAGGAAAACTTGGGCATGTGAAAAGGCTAGGGCAGGATGAGATGACGAGGGTTCTCCAAATCAGCCGCAAACAACACCAAATCAGCCCCAAGATGGTGAAAAACAGCAGCAACCAGCCGTACAATCCTCTTCATCATAGAAATCAGCACCACAAACTCGCACAAATCACCGATCCGACTCAATCCACTCCGTGGCTCTGATACCATGTCAAAGGTGCAGTGGAAAAGTGAGTTGGATGATGATCAAGTCTGCCACTAGGAGCAAACCTCCTCACGAATGAGGGCAGCCACCGGCTCTCGAGTCTACCACAACACGTCTCCAACCTGCACACACGAGCAGAGAGAGAGGCTAGAGAGGTGTGAATGAGATCGCTAGAGAGACAAAGTGGAAACACTGCCACCGATCTGTAAAACGCTCATGAGAGAGTGGGCGATGAGAAAATGTTACTGAGGAAATGCTAGAGAGAGGAGATCCCACAAACGTTGGCAATCTGCAACTCACTAAATGAATGAAATATAAAAGGGGGGGGCGGGCACAGGGATCCCAATATAGAACTGGAAAGTGACTAAATTTGGTCACCTGTTGGCACAAGTCTGGGACACAATGCAGAAACTAGAGACTCTAACCCCGTGAAAGCCTAGTAACAGGGGTGTCCTACGTGACGCCAGCCTACCACGTGGGCACATACATGGCTTGTACCATCAGAAAAGGTACGTATACCTCAAATACGGCTAGGCACAGCCACAAAGCAGCCCTCATTCCCTGATCTGCTCCTCGGAGCCACCCCCAGACAAGACAGAAGATGAAATTCCTAACATATCTCACAAAGTGATGTCGTAGCAAACCATCACCGATTGGGAGAGATAGAAAGGGGCGTTGTACCGGAAGGCTGACGGACACCATGAATTTCCGCCGTGAAATGCGCCAGAAATCGCACCTGTTTTCAGCTTTGTAGCTTTTGGGCCTCAGGACCTTTATAAAGCAATGGTGCATCAATGTGCTAGATTCCGTCCAATTTTCCAAAGGGAGCCTTCTTTTTAGAATCAGACAACTGATCATTCACTCCATGAGAATTATCTTTCTATCCTTCCCTAGGGAGCAGGAAAACAACAAGGAAGTGCTACTAACATACTTGGATTATGCAGCCACGTGACAACAAGTATGGTATTGTTGCAAGGGAATATGTCCCCCATACTGTGGATTTCATAGATCCTTCCCTCTTCTCCCCTCCCCTTCCCCTTCTTCACTTATTGACTCCCTCATTTGTATCTTGGCACGTTAGTACATGTTCTTTGGAACATAATTGCTAACTTTTCTTTGCAAAAGAGAAAAAAAACGGTATACACTCCACATTACCTGTCTTATTGCATTAGCTTTCTCCAGTATGGCAGCAACATTGATGTTCGTTACAGGACGGGACACGGCCAGCTTTTCTGCACTAAAATTCCGCAAGCTGAAGGACTATCAAGGACAAGAACAAAAAAATCATATGAGCTTATTGCAAAGTCCAATGCACAAACGAAGGTGGTGGTAACATCATCCATGTTTACATATGAGACAAAGACACAAGTGAGTACAAAACACACCCTAGTCCTGATTTGTTGAAGTAAAACCTCTCTGTCATCAGAAGAGGCTGTAGTTGATGTTAAGGCCCATTTCGAGCGCCTTTTGAACTACAGAAGCAAGAATTCATGCAAATAAGTTAGCTAACAGAGCAACACTGTCAAGCTATAAAGTCAAACTTCTACCATCTTAAGTATGTGGTGTGATTAGCTGTTACCCTGTTAATGTCAGATGATGTTGTGGCTTCTGCAGAAAAATCATTTCTCTCAAAGTTTGGCCGGAAGTCCTGGCTCGCCAATGGCCATGCTCTATTGCCACCTGCACTTTTAGCCTCTGGTACTAATCTGGTTTCATCCAGCCTTGCGGGAGTGCTCAGAGCCCGGGTCAAGAAAGTATGGTTGCTATCACTATCCTGCAAACTACTATCGGGTAGAGCCTTAGCATTATTTTCCCTTTCAAAACTTGATGGTGCCAAAACTGAGACGGATTCTTCTTGAGAAGCATCTGCCTTTGATGTCACACTAGCAGCACAGCTTCCATTGGGTCCAGCAAGTTTTAATTCTTTGAGAGTTTCCTCAGAGTTGTCCTGCAAAGCGTTCGTTTCTAAGGGTCGGGTTTCATGTGTGAGAGGCTGCCTTGAATCATCTGGTACATGCTCTATGCCTGTATTAGGGGGAATAGCTATAACTGAAGTGGAAGGCATGAAAGCCTGTGGGAGCTGACTGGTTAGTATTTCAACACCACGCTGGGACGAAGTTTCCGTGGGTGGTTTCACTGGCTCAGAAGAGCCGACAACTGCACTGTGAGATCTTCTTGTCATACGCCATGCTAGAGGCGGTAAAGGTGGTGGTGGAGGGAAACTTTCCATGTTACTGACTCCATTATTTTGGGTTAACAAACTTTTGGCCATATTCTCAGGAGAAGATGTGTTAAGATTGAGCCCTAATGATGGGAGTGAGTCAAAGAATGGTTGCACAGCTGAAGACGACGAGCGAGGTGAAGATGGAGCTGAATGATCAGCATCTGGAGACATTGCAGATCCTGTAAAATGCTTGGCAAGAGACACACTCTCATGCACTGCTGCTGTTATACCTGATTTAGGAGGGCTACACACAGGTGAAGTAGAAGAGGAGTCGGCTAATTTTAAAGGGAGAGAAGAGGACGTCTGCTTATCTCGTAGAATTAAGCTCTGCAGAGTAGTGGCCAATGTTGATGGCCGTGGACTGGAGAGTGTTGAGGAGCTAGAAGAAAGGGAACCTAAGGAGCCTTGCAGCCCATCTATTTCATCATCTGTGTGGTAAGATTTTGAAGTACCTAAGGCCCACCTCATGGGTTGAATGCTAGAACTGGGCGATGAGTGTAAAGATAGTTTCTTCGGACTCTGCTCACTCTCAGAGGCTTGTGAGCTGTCTATTGCCAAATCAGGTGCAAGAATCACTTTGTCAAAGACTCCATCTATTTGCCATCGTTTTCGAGTACTAGCAGAGCCAAGAACCTTGAGAGGTTGGTTCTGGTTTTCTGAAACACCCGACTCTTCTTGCTGCCTGAACAGAGCTGAGGGCTCGTCTCCATGGAGCTCATTGGTATTATTGGCCTCCAAAGTTTCTGAGGTGGTATCAATATGTTCTGTACTTCCCAATTCAAGAGACTTATTTGAGCTTGAGAATATCTCCTGCTCACAAACAGGGGAACATCCACCACTCCCATTGTTTGAGGCTGGGACAACATTATTCTCTGAGGACGCCACAATATGGCTACTGTCAAGAAAGAAAGAGCTTTTTACTTCGATAAAATCTCTTGATGCACTGTCAGTTGATGATTCTGCCGACTTTGCAGCAGCATCTTTCTTAACAATGGATAACGACACATCTTCTGGACTATCCAAAGTCAAGGCATCAGTGGTTTGAGCAGGGGATGTAACAAAGTGACCATTCACGAACGACAAATCCTCCCTTTCAGGAGAAGCTGCCGGTTTATCTTCTACCAAAAAAACCTGGTCTGTCCTACTCAACACCTCAGGCATAAGGACCTCATTTGAATAAACTTCCCCTCTGACCGATGCTCCTTCAACTTTCATGTGTTCTACATAGTCCTCTACACTGATCTGTTCTTCACCTGCTTCCCGTGGACTTTCAGAAACTGGCTGTGGTTCTGGAGCTTCATTTTCTGCAATAATTACACAATCGACAAAATCCACTTCAGCTCTTGCCTTTGTTTCTGTATCCGTCTCCACTTCAGAATCCATCGTCGTTACTGCATCCATGAAATTTTCTGTGTCGCTGGAAGAATCGTCAACTATGACCTCAACTTCCTTCAGACCATTTTCCAAGCAAGCCTTCAGTGGACCCATGTCTTCGCTGGTTTCCATACTTAAGACCTCCCCCTTGCCACTTGAAGGTTCTAGAGGAAGTTCCTCAACCATAAGCTGCTCTACCACAATTCCCCTTGATTGTTGCCCATCCTTACCAGACAACAGTGATGAAGAGGCCGTGAGCATGTCTTCATTCTCTTGCTTAAGTGAATCAAGTAGGTGTTGCTCATTGCTGGAATCTGCAGATGATGAAGGGATGCTGGATGTTTCTCCATCCTCAACTTCACTGGGCGCTCTAGAAAAGCGACAGTAAACAATAAACAGCATCAGATATTAGAAGAGGTTTAGCAACACTACATGTACAATAACAACTCTCTTGAGAAGAAATTCAGAACCTGGGTTTCATATGTGAGGCAATCCTTGCTTCCCTCACCTCCCCATTCTCCTGTCGTTGACCCTTTTTCTAGATACACAACACAAAGCAGCACAAGCCTTGTTCATCATCATCATTCCACAGTTTCACAAAATCTCAACCTCTGCTTCATTATTTAAATTCCACAGTTTTGGTCGGCAAAGTTGAAAAGGAAGGCATATCCACAACATAGATTCGAGTTAACAAGTAAATTGTCCATACATAGTCAGCACAACTTTGGATAATTAATAAATGGATAAAACAGGATAACCTGCCCTACAAAGCAGCTGTAGGCATATGTAAGAACACAGCCAGACTGTGCATGCACCTGTGTCTGCTTAAGGACATCAATTGACTATAGTATGAGGGCAAAGAACAAAATCTTTGGGGGTGGTGATTTTTATCAATTTCTCAAATGTTAACTGCTCATGGCATTTTAGTCAAGTTGGAGGGAACGAGATGGTGCAGATAGACCCTTTAATAGCTTATGTGTTTGAAATCTGTACCTTCAATCTGCGAGCTCTCTGATCCCGCTGTTCTTTCTCAGCTTTTAACAACTCTGAGCTTGCCCATTCTGTTTTGAAAAATGATGGATCCGTAAACCTCTTCAAGCAAGCACCAGCTCCAGTAACATCAAATCTGAAAAGCTAGAGAACAATGAAATCTAAAGTCCAATTCATTTCAAAGAAGATCTTCCATCATCAAATATCAACGGGGTACCTATCAAGCCCAAATAGTCTGGGGGGACTCCTGCAGTCCTCATATGCACTCCGAATGAAACGTGGTAGATCTCCCTGAGTAAAATGGTTCTGTTCATTGTGTATATGAACATGCCATTCCACTCCTGACAATCATTACAGATTCACATTAAGTCTATTGAAAGCTTTGCTCTGAAGCTCAACTTCAAAATCTATCACACAATCATAGCACAGAGCATGCAGAAGAGCGAGCACTTTGACTACGATTTTTCTATGCATGGGTCTCATTCAATAATACCTGGGTTATGCATGAAGTTCCCACGGTCAGTCTTGGTAAACATTAAATTCTCAACCAATGGAACCTCTCTTTCAAGCTGCCGAACACGCACAAGTAACTCATGACCCCTAGCGGCAGTTGCTAAGACATCCTCGTGCAGGTCATGAAAGACTTCCGCTGCAAATCTGCAGAGCACAAGGTTTTGCATATGACAGGCAGGTTCCCCAAGAAATCAACTGATTCCCAGTCGGTAAAATCAGATCACAGCAACAAAATGCATTGTCAAATTTTCATCAACTTAATTACAATTCAAATGATTTAAAGCAAGATGCTACCTAGGTGCATTTCTCACTTTCCTTCAGAATGTATCTACTGCCTCAAGCACGATTTACCAAAAAATGTGATGAGCTTAAATGACCGCAACAGGTATGTGCAGCAGTGGGGGCAGCAAGCGGTGAGCAGGGGGAAGGAGAGCGCCACAAGCAGTCAGACGGTGGCAGACAAGCAAGGAGCGTGGGGACTAAGCGGGTACAAGCTAGAGTTCATACAGGTACAGACTCTCTCTCTCCCTCATGTGACTTTTACACCCCCCCCCCCCCCCCAAAAAAAATGTCAGGTGCAGCGGAATTGAAATGGTGAAGACCTAGGTTTTACACTTCCACAAATCTTTTACTACTTTTCCTTGAGTTAGTGATTCCTTTTAGCTTGATTGATGGTTCCTTTTACCTTTCCCTGAAGAGAGGGAATGATAGAGAGCAGTAGAGATGTGTAGAGAGAGAGAGAGAGAGAGAGAGAGAGAGACCCGATGGGGTCCAACCAACCCTCTCAAGGGGCCCCCACACCGTTGCCGATGTGATATTTTCTTTAGTTTGCGTAAATAGAATGTACACACATGCAATACCTCAAGCGTAGACTCTACTGACTCGAATGATGATTGACGCTGTGGTAACTCATAAGATGAGGCACCTCCGGGACTGATTTGATGCACCTTTGGATCCTTCTCGATGTGGGATTGAGGATGGCCGCCAAGGGGTAGATCTCGGGCTGAATTGCGCTCCCAATGTGAGAGGAATGAAGGGCTGAAAACGCAGATCTCGATGATGCTGATGATGGATAGCAATGGAGCACTCGATGCCGGCGAGGGAATGGCCGAGGGAAGGCTCATTGGGCTGCTGAGGGACCGGTCACCGGACCGCATCTGTGAGGCTAACGCTTGCTGATCCCGCACATCTCCCATGAGAGGATGGGCTGGAAAAAAAGAAAACGTTGGCTGATCTGCAAGGGTATGGGCTAGCGCTATGGCTGAATCTGCAAACGCTGGGGTCCTCGCGCTAGATGGCTGAAAACGCTAGCGCTAAAAGCTATACCTAGATGAATCCAGGATAAGCCCAGATTCACCCTTGAAGGAAAGTGCAAGTTATAGACCCATGGTAGTCACCCACAAGACAATATAACCATCAGCTCCATCATGCATAGTATTGACTAAGTACCACGACATCCCCACTAACGTCGTCAGTGCCCAATAGTGGGTGTAGAACTAGGTACTAACATATGCTCCCCAACACAACACACACCACACGCACACACACATGAGCATACATCAACACAAAGTTCAGCGTACTGAGTTTCTGTCATGACTCTGGAGATCAAGGGCAGACTCAGCCATAATGAAGCCTAGCACTAAAAGAAGCATTAAATCGAAAAAATTAGCACAAAAGGCTCAGGCTCAGGCTGACGTGGGGTTTGGATGGACTAGATCCGCGCCACGATTGCATACTGCAGGTCCTTCTCAGAACTATATGGGACTCTACACACAACCTCCAGTTCAGTACTACAATCCACAGTACCCTCAGGGGTTTCAGTCATCGCCATCGTCCCACATGCATAGCGTTCCTTGCTGCGATGGTGTTGCTGGTGCACACTGCCATGGCTGTGTCACTTGTCTTCCTCAGTACACTTCCAAACAGGTGTTACCCCTCCTTGACAACCACCTTCCCTACTTGCAGTACCCGACCCCCCCTTTCCCCAAAATGCAGCGAGTGTTTTAAAACGTTGCTGGCTAGAGTTGGTTTTTAGTCTTGGGCAGCAGAGAGAGAGTTTTGCAGCCTAGTCTTGGACGGCCTTGGGGATTGGGCCATTGGAGCTTTTATGAAGATTTGGAGATCTTTTTGGGCAAAGTTGAGAAGAATCAGCTTGGAAAGAGCGGAGAAATTGGAGCTCGAGAGAGGGTATGGAGTGGGTTTGGAGTACCAGAGGAATGGCTTGGGGATTTTGTGCAACTTGGATGGAACTCTTAGCCCTTGCTATGTTTAGTTTATTGTGGAGCTTTGGATTTGTTCGAGGCCTACCACAGGGCAAACGTGCGAAGCGGCAATCGGCGATAGAGTTTCGGATTTCAGAGAGGGATAGCAGATTGTGCGGAGCCCATTACATGTGGAGTTCCCTATATGGTGGAATTGAATCGGCTTGGAGTATTTGCGACTTGGTTTGTACGGCCATTTTTTGGACTGCGAGAAGATACCCAATTACCAGATCTTGCAACTTCAATATGTCCCTCCGTTGCTCGAGCGCCCCCGACGACATCGACCAAAACCAACCAAAAGCTATGGATAACGGCACAGTCCTCAAGGAACCCGGCAATTGTTTGGCTCGAGTTTGTAAAGTCAAAAGCAAATGGCGAAGTTCGCTAGAGGACAGCAACAAAGGTCAGTTGGACAAGGATGACAGTACCAGTACTAAGTTAGCTGCCTTGGTACCCACAAGGTACGACCAAAGTTGTTATAAATGTGACTTGACGCCTTGTTTGGCTCGAGAGTTTGAAGCCAAAGGCAGAAGCAGGAACTCACTGATAGACAAGGATAAAGGCAAGCTAGACAGAGATTATGGTAATAAAGATTTGACACAGGAGATCCGCATGGCACACGTGGCGGCAGCCACAGTGGCCTCGATGTCAGATTTCTAGTCAAATATCAAGTGTCACGACTCACCACTAGCTTCAGCCACAGAGAGGCTTGTGAGTGGCAGAGAGGGGCAATGACTGCTCCCTATAATTAATTTGGACCCTTGTGTTGGAGTTCAAGTTATTGGTGTTTGGACCCGTAGGTCGGAGTTCAATGCACATGCATCTAGAAAGGAACCAATCAGACGTCTAAACACTATGGATGAGTCCACCAATCCATTGTTGTTGGTCGGATCATGGATAGGATGTGTTCCACAGTTCATTATCTTGGGGTTTTATATTTTGGACGTGATGTGTTCATAGTTCACGAATGGGGATTATTGAACGTAGTGTGGTCTACAGTTCAAAGTTTCTACAAAGGCAACCGATGCTCAAGATGGCATTACTTTCAGGTACAAAGCTGAGGAGGGCAACACCGAGGTATATCCAATATCCCTTTAGGTGTTGGGGTGTCCATGGTAGCTTCTTCGTCGACTTGGTCTCACTATTGATGTCCACTATGAGCTGCAGAGAGGGTGTTAAGAGTTTTGGCATCTCAAGTGAATTGCCCAATGTGATCCCATATTTAGTTTGGCTTTTAGGTATTTATTTTACTTATTTGTCAAAGTCTTGGGTAGGGAAATTTAGTGAGATTGCTATATAAGCAATCCCTTGCCTCCATTGTATACACATTCAGTTATTCATTCCCAGGGTTGATTAGTTCAGGAGACTCTCTCTCTCTATCTTTACATTGCTATTTGCCACTTTCCCCCGAGCACGTCAGTGTATGCACCACCCAGAGGACAATCCCCTTTCTCTATTTTGGATGATGACATATGGGAGTTCTCTAGAGATGGTGACATCATCATTCTAGGGGATTTCAATGCTAGGACTGCCCATCATCAGACAATATTTTATGATACTTCAGAGGAGATGCTGAGAGAGCTAGATGCTGCAGAGACAGGCCTATCCAGACTATCACAAGATGGAGAACACACTGAGTATGGACGACACTTGATAGACATCGCGACTGCACATGGATTGGCCATCTTGAATGGCCTACAGAGATTTCCCGCCTCAAGGGGTTTTACATGCTTTCCCCACAGACATGGAGCCAGCACAGTGAACTATGTCATGGCACAGCCGAGCCTTATCTCTAGTATCCAGGATCTCACGATTGGACCCAGACCTGTTGGTGTGGCAATGGATCATGCTCTTGTGTCAATGACCATCTCTTTTCAGTTTAGTGTAGCACACAGGCTACGGACAGCAGCCCCTACTCGCTACACCTTCACGCGGGAGACAGACTCTGTATACATAGATGGGATCTACAGACGCCTATGCACAGAGGAGCCAGGGCGACCTCTGGAGGAGCTTACTACTATATTGACACATACACTACATGATGCAGCAGCAGAGGCATACCCACATACCCAGCCTGAGCAGAGACGCCGTTCGGGGAGCATGCCCCAGAACAATTGGTATGATGAGGAATGCCGAGACACTAGAGCTAGACTTCAGAGGGAGGTGCTTTTGGGGGACATCACACACAGACAGTCACAGATTGACTTCCGACGCCTAGTGCGGCGGAAGAAGAGGGCATTTTTGGCTCGGCTAGAGCAGGATCTATATCAACTGTTCTTGAGTCAGGACTCACGTGAGGCATGGCGGCTCTTTCAGGAGCACTCTCCCCCCCCCCCCCCCGCCATCACCTCTACATAGGACTGGGGCCAGTACGCATCATCTCTGTACACAGTTCCTGAGCAGCCCCCCCTTCCCGACCCTCCCGATCCATGCCCACACACATGTGCTTTTTTCACCGCGGAGATGGTGAGGAAGGCCATTGACAGGATGAGGACTGGGAGAGCTTACGATCATGATGGTTTAGTGGCTGAGCATTTCACACATGCCAGAGATCTACTAGCAGAGCTTCTAGCAGTGATGTTTAACCGTGCCATGTGTGAGGGCTTGCCTGATACTTGGAGCCTATCTACTATTGTACCTATCTTCAAGTCGGGAGACCCTATGGAGCCTGGGAATTATCGCACTATCATGATTGGACACACATTGGCACGGTTGTACGCATCTATTCTTGAGCAGCAGCTGAGTAGATGGGCAGAGAGGGAGGGGATACGCGTAGCCGGGCAGGCAGGGTTCAGGAGGGGTTTTTCTACTCTTGACCATATCTTGACACTCAGAGCCATCATTGAGGAGGATAGATCGCGTGGGAAACGGATCTATTGTAGCTTTGTGGATTTCCGCAAAGCATTTGACACAATGCCTAGAGCTAGATTGATACGCATATTACAGCAGATGGGAGTACCCATAGAGCTCATTTGGGGGGTCATGGCATTATACAGGTCAGTAGTGGGGCAGGTACGCAGCTCAGAGGGTCTATCCACACCGATTCACTCCACTATTGGGGTGAAGCAGGGCTGCCCGCTCTCTCCTACTCTATTTGGTATGTATGTGGATGAGGTTTCTGACTACATTGAGAGAGATGGTGATAGAGGTGCACAGTTGGCAAGGACATGGATTCCATTATTGTTATATGCTGATGATATTGTGTTGATCTCGACTCTCCGGAGGGGATGCAACGTCACTTGGATGCTTTGAATAGGTTTGCTCAGGAAAGTGGTTTGTCCGTCAACCTTGGTAAAACCAAGGTCATGGTATTTAATACCACCCCACAATGGATCAGGAGGTCAGCACCAGAATTCACATACGGCCAAGAGACTGTGGAGTATACAGATGCGTACACTTACCTCGGAGTGGTTTTTAGTGGGCCAGCATTTTCATTGAGGAGGGCAGCAGTGACTAGACTGACCAGAGCCCATGCAGCATTGGGTAGATTGGAAAGGATGTGTTCACAGGTTCAGTTTCAGGAGCCTAGGACGAAGCTCTGGCTCTTTGACACTCTGGTGGCTTCTGCATTACTTTATGGAGCTGAGATCTAGGGACCTTCATTAGATCATCACGGGAGGACAGGCCGCAGTGATGGATGGGGGGACATGGAGAAGCCCCTGGTCTCTATGATCTCGCGGCTCATTAGAGCCAAGGCCTCAGTACCACGTGCTATTGTTCGAGCAGAGCTAGCTGCCCCCCCCACTAGTGGTTGAGGCGCTCACAAGATCGGTCTCCTTCATACACCGCATGTGGGAACTTCCCAGAGACAGATATGCCCGCCTTGCACTTGAGTCCTCTCGACAGTTAGCCATGCAGGGAGATACAGCATGCTGGTATGGGGAGATGACATCATGGTTTCAGGCGCAAGGGTTCAGCATAGACAGATTGCCTCCCTTCCAGTACTCACTGGATGCACCCTCTCTGACTCTTACACAGTCCGAGATCACCAGGCTCATCCGCCAGGACTTGACTCAGCTAGACACCAAGAGGACATGGATACAGCCAGCACAGGAGCTGGGCACGAAGATGGCTTTCTACAAAGAGCATCTCCTCCACCTTACGATTGATGGCTTTGTGACGAGGCCGAGATACATGGACACCCACTTATCTCATGGGATACGATGTACTATCGGCCAGATACGTACATCTTCACACCAGCTGTGGATCGAGACTGGGAGATACAGCGGAGTACCAGGACATGCCCCCTGTGTGACATCGAGCCTGAGACAGAGTTGCACTACACATGCCACTGCCCCGTCTACTACGAGATATGAGGCCGCTTCCATTGCTTGTTCAGAGAGGGCTTTGGACCATTCTCCGGAGTCATGCAGTACGAGGATCAGAGATGCTTGGGTTTGTTTTTGCTCGAGCTACGCAGACACAGAGAGAGCCTGATGAGAGGAGAGGCTAGCCAGTCCCAGAGACAGATCACAGATTTCTTTAGAGCTGCCACTGGACACCCGGAGGAGTTACTACCACAGCAGAGCTCGTCGTCTCACACCAGAGGCACACTGATCGACCGAGCGACTGAGCTTGGAAGATCCAGACGCCCACGACTGCGGAGGACTACACAGCATCGATGGAGGCTGCATCAGAGGATTCGGATCACTTTGGCTCGACATGCACGACGCCCGGTCAGACTACTGACCATGGAGGAGATTGATGAGATCCGCCACGACCGATGCTGGATCTCTTGTGATCTAGCTATCCCTGCTAGCTGTTGTTCACACCTAGTAGTTTAGGATTCCATAGTATTTTATTGTGACATTTTTCATTTCATTTTTGTCATTGTTGTCATCTTGTTACCCTGACTCTGACTTTGTATCAGATCCACCACATTGTAACTTTCTGGTCTCATAGGTCACTTTGGCCTTTTGAAGACGTTAATATAACATTTCTCTCTCTCTCTCTCTCTCTCTCTCTCTCTCTCTCTCTCTCTCTCTCTCTCTCTCTCTCTCTCTCTCTCTCTCTCTCTCTCTCTCTCTCTCTCTCTCTCTCTCTCTCTCTCTCTCTCTCTCTCTCTCTCTCTCTCGTGCTCACTCCCCTTGGTCTCTACGCTTCCGCATCATCGACTTTGACAGTCACACCCTTCCAAAGGCATGATGTAAAAGTCCTCGAGCCCTAAATACCCTCAATAATGCAAACGAAGTTTACCAATGACAGGAGTAATGGTTACATCCCGTTCGGGCGCCGCTAGAACCGCCTCCGCCGGTGGCCCCATCCTGTCAACCGTAATCTTGAGCCGCACCACCAATTCACGTCAAATGAAGTGGCCTTGGCTCCTCCATCAAAAAAGATAAGGGCTTCCAGATCTTTCACTTTTCCCCACTGCCTCCCAAACTTGCGTACGAAACCCTTGGGCTGATTTGGCTCTAGTTCCTTAGAGCGCTTTCTCCTGCAAAGGCTCATGCCTTCCTCTGCTCCTACTCCCTCACTAAGAGGAAGTACACTTGCAAACAAATACTTAGAGATCATAACATGAAAATCATTACCTTCAAAGTCTCGACACTCGAAACACAACTCGGTTCTCGAAAAGCAATTCCCCGGAAGAGACCTCTACATAGAAAATCCTCTCTTCCAATCCTACACACAAAAGAGGTGTTCTCGGGTTCCTTCTCGTAAATCAGCCCCGTCTACGACGTTTATGGGCTGAAAACAGAGAAAACAGAAACTTGTCGCGATGGAAACACACTCCGTAGAGACTTCTTCGCGAGGGAACTCGTGCACTAGGTCTTGGCGACATCTGGTACACTTGGGGCAGCCATGGGCATCACCAGCAACGTCTTCTTTGCAGCTGAAATCTGCAGCAACGTCTCCTTCTTGCGAAAACTGGTCTTCTCTCTGGGAGAGGGCGTGTGATGCTTTTATAGCTCCCTGGCCACGGCATAGATAGCAGAGCATTGGCAGCTCGCATAGAGATCACGGCCGTTTTTCGCTTCTTTTCCCTTTTTTAAAAAAAATAATAATAAATTTTGCGATGTTTCGCCAGAAAAAAAGAGAGAGAAAAAAACGATGGCTAATATGTTGCCTTATTTATCAGATGGCTGCCCACTTGTTAAGTGGGCGGCCGGCGTATTTTAGAAATAGTCTGAATCTACCCAAAAACTCAATAAAACCTAATAAGTTAAAAACAATGCTTTCACAGCACTTTCCAGGCGTCCCTGGATGCAATCACATACACACTTGCAATGCAGACATAGACTTCCTCGCGGGAAAGTATCTGCTTTCCTGAAAAGCAATCCCGCTTTCTCAGAAAGCATCCGTTGTTCCTCAAAGTTTCCTCTGAACCCATCTTCATTCAAGTGCTTGCTTTTCCTTGTGCACAATTCTAACACGGTTCAGAATTTCCTCTTGACTATGGATATTTCCTTTTTGATGCACCTGTCACCACCTTGTGACGCATCAGGAATACCCATCACCTAGTCTTTTCCTACCGAACTTACGGTACAATCTCCTTCACGATGCTCTATGTCACCCATCCTATGACGCATCAGAGATGTTGTTGCTAAATTGGCTTTATCTGATAGAAAAATAATTCTAAATGAATTGTTGGATTTATAAGTGAGAGGGTTTTCTCGCTTGGAACACCAAGGAAACATAATTCTAAATAAATTATTGGAATTTTAAGTGAGAGGGTTTTTCTCACTGGAGACATCCGAATACAAAGTATTCCTAGTGCGTCATTCAGAGTAATGACGGGAGCACTGTGAAAGGGAATATCTGTAAGGCCACCAAGAACGGGTACTTCTAATGCGTCACATCTGATGGGTGACAGAGAGCATCGCGAAGAAGTATCCGACCATCCGAGAACGGACATCTCTGATGCGTCATAGGATGGGTGACATAGAGCATCGTGAAGGAGATTGTACCATAAGTTCGGTAGGAAAAGACTAGGTGATGGGTATTCCTAATGCGTCACAAGGTGGGTGACAGGTGCATCAAAAAGGGAATATCCATAGTCAAGAGGAAATTCCGAACTGTGTTAGAATTGTGTACAAGGAAAAGCAAGCACTTGAATGAAGATGGGTTCAGAGGAAACACTGAGGAAAAACAGATGCTTTCTGTGAAAGCTGGATTGCTTTTTGGAAAAGCAGATGCTTTCCCGCGAGGAAGTCTATGTCTACATTGCAAGTGTGTATGTGATTGCATCCAAGGACGCCTAGAAAGTGCTGTGAAAGCATTGGTTTTAACTTATAAGGTTTTATTGAGTTTTTGGGCAGATTCAGACTATTTTGAAAATACGCCGGCCGCCCACTTAGCAAGTGGGCAGCCATCTGATAAATAAGGCAATAGATCAGCCATCGTTTTTTTCTCTATTTTTTTCTGGCGGAACATCGCAAAATTTATTTATTCTTTTTTTTTTTAAATTAAAAAAACGAAAAACGGCCATGATCTCTACGCGAGCAGCCAATGCTCTGCTATCTTTGCCGTTGCCAGGGAGCTATAAAAGCATCACACGCCCTCTCCCAGAGAGAAGACCAGTTTTCGCAAGGAGGAGATGTTGCTACAGATTTCAACCGCAAAGAAGACATTGCCGGTGATGCCCATGGCTGCCTCAAGTGTACCAGATGTCGCCAAGACCCAGTGCACGAGTTCCCTCGCAAAGAAGTGCCTACAGAGCTTGTTTCCATCGCGACAAGTTGCTGTTTTTCTCTGTTTTCAGCCCATAAATGTGGTAGATGGGGCTGATTTACGAGAAGGAACCCGAGAACACCCCTCTTTTGTGTGTAGGATTGGAAGAGAGGATTTTCTATGTAGAGATCTCTTTCGGGGAATTGCTTTTCGAGAACCGAGTTGCGTTTCGAGCGTCGAGACTTTGAAGGTAACGATTTTCATGTTATGATCTCTAAGTATTTGTTTGCAGGTGTACTTCCTCTTAGTGAGGTAGTAGGAGAGGAGGAAGGCACGAGCTTCTGTAGGAGAAAGCGCTCTAAGGAACTAGAGCCAAATCAGCCCAAGGGTTTCGTACCCAAGTTTGGGAAGCAAATCCACGGATCGAAGAGAGGTAGACTCTCGAGATGTGATCCGGAAGTTGAAATTCCCAAGGGAAGGACTTGAGTCCAAAAAAGCAGAGTTATTCTGCAGGAAGAGGACTCTGGGAACAGAGTCGGAAAAGAGTTGCAGGGATGTCATGCCCTGAGTCTGGAAGGTGAGATCCAGAGGCGAGAACCTTGATCTTGAGGATTTGAATAAGGAACGGAAGCTCCTTGGAATAGGGGTTTGCCCTAGGAATAGAAAGCCGAGGCTTCCGGGAACCATCAAGTCTTATTCTAGAACGAACGTGGTAATACATTCGGTTAAAGTGCTTGTATAGACTTCTCCTTAGTAATAAAGATACTATTACGAGGTTGGACCAGCCCATCTTCTGGTCCCCACTGCTGTGTCGATTTTCACGCTCTATCTCTCTCTCTCTATCTATTTCTCTCTATTTCCTCCGGCTTCAGTATTAAGTGATAAATTCTATTTATCCAAGTATATTTTATATCGTTATGCGCTCCCGTTTGTGACAGTGGTAGAAGAGCATGGTCTCCTCTCTTTCTCTGTAAAGGAGGACGACTCTGGGAAGATACGGGAAGAAGCCATGACAAGCCAAGAGAGAAGTAAGCACGCGGAACCCTAAGTCCTGCAAGGAAAAGCTCGCATAGTTGGAAAAAAATCTCTCTGTAGAAGTCGACACAAGACTTGGGATTCTCTGAGAAGGTGACACGAGCATTGGGATTCTCTGAGACAGCTTTTCTGGACACGAAGTCCTTCCCTTGGGAATTTCAACTTCCGGATCACATCTCGAGAGTCTACCTCTCTTCGATCCGTGGATCTGCTTCCAAAACTTGGGTACGAAACCCTTGGGCTGCTTTGGCTCTAGTTCCTTAGAGCGCTTTCTCCTACAGAGGCTCATGCCTTCCTCTACTCCTACTCCCTCACTAAGAGGAAGTACACCTACAAACAAATACTTAGAGATCATAACATGAAAATTGTTACTTCAAAGTCTCGACGCTCGAAATGCAACTCGGTACTCGAAAAGCAATTCCCCAGAAGAGATCTCTGCATAGAAAATCCTCTCTTCCAATCCTACACACAAAAGAGGTGTGTTCTTGGGTTCCTTCTCGTAAATCAGCCGCGTCTACGACGTTTATGGGCTGAAAACAGAGAAAAGCAGCAACTTATCGCGATGGAAACACGCTCCGTAGGCACTTCTTCACGAGGGAACTCGCACACAGGGTCTTGGCGACATCTGGTACACTTGGGGCAGCCATGGGCATCACCGGCAACGTCTTCTTTGCGGTTGAAATCTGCAGCAGCATCTCCTCCTTGTGAAAACTGGTCTTCTCTCTGGGAGAAGGTGTGTGATGCTTTTATAGCTCCCTGGCCACGGCAAAGATCAGAGCATTGGCTGCTCGCGTAAAGATCGCGGCCATTTATCGTTTTTTTTTTTTAATAATAAATAAATTTTGCGATGTTCCGCCAGAAAAAAAGAGAGAAAAAAACGATGGCTGATCTTTTGCCTTATTTATCAGATGGCTGCCCACTTGTTAAGTGGACGGCCGGCGTATTTTAGAAATAGTCTGAATCTGCTCAAAAACTCAATAAAACCCTATAAGAAAAAAACAATGCTTTCACAGCACTTTCCAGGCGTCCTTGGATGCAATCACTTACACACTTGCAATGCAGACATAGACGTCCTCGCGGGAAAGCATCTGCTTTCCCGAAAAGCAATCCCGCTTTCTCAAAAAGCATCTGTTTTTTCTCAAAATTTCCTCTGAACCCAAGTGCTTGCTTTTCCTTGTCCACAATTCTAACACAGTTCGGAATTTCCTCTTGACTATGGATACTCTTTCTGATGTACCTGTCTGCCACCTTGTGACGCATCAGGAATACCCATCACCTAGTCTTTTCCTACCGAACTTACGGTGCAATCTCCTTCGTGATGCTCTATGTCACCCATCCTATGACGCATCAGAGATGTCCGTTCACGGATGGTCGGATACTTCTTCACGATGCTCCTTGTCACCCATCCGATGTGACGCATCAAAAGTACCCGTTCCTGGTGGCCTTACAGATATTCCCTTTCACAGTGTTCCCGTCATTACTCTGAATGAAAGCACTAGGAATACTCTGTACTCGGATGTCTCCAATGAGAAAAACCCTCACTTAAAATTCCAATAATTTATTTAGAATTATTTTTCCTTGGTGTTCCAAGCGAGAAAACCCTCACTTAATTATTTTTCTATCAGACGAAGCCAATTTAGCGACAGTTTGTGTCCGCAGGGTCATGCACTGTCGTCAGTTTGTGTCTGCAAAGTCATGCCACGTCATTAGTTTGTGACATACCCTCCTCTTGAAAGAATGGTAATCGCCCTCGATTACGCATGCAAAACAGACAGAGGCTATAAACCAATTCAATAGACAGTGACTCTTAAGTACCGACGCACTAGACACGACACATCTAGCACTTGTACAAAGACGACAATCACATCAGTGCACATGACATCACAGGACATCACATGACAAATCAATCACAGAAAAATTCGTTCCAAATCTCAGACCATGATTGCGAGCAACGTATCTAGTGATTGCATGTAGATCCATCCCGGAACTCACTGATGCCGGATTAACTAATCCTTATTGCGATCATGTCTATAAAGATTTATGACACCGCTCCCAGACTACGACCACAAGCATCACAATAGACTTCGAATGGCTTTTGCAAGTCTGACAAAGCCAACACTGGTCCAGTAGTCAATTTTTCCTTGAGTGTCTGAAAGGCAGTCACCTCTATCGGTCCCCACAAGAAAGGGACTCCTTTCTGAGTCAATACGTGCAAAGGCGAAGCTATCTTTGCAAACTTCTGAATGAAACAATGATAGTAAGAACACAAGCCCAAAAGGCTTCTAACTTCATGAACATTCTTCAAGTCATGCCAATCGTGGATAGTCTCAATTTTGGCCCGGTCCATCTGTACTCCTGCTACTGAGATGATGTGTCTCAAGAAATGCATCTCCGGCAAGAAAAACTCGCTCTTTTTGGCATTAATAACCAATCTGTGATCACGCAATGCCTCAAAGACCTGTAGCAGATGGTGATGATACTCTGCTTCATCCTTGGAGAAAACTATAATATCATCAAAGAAAGTGCCCACAAAAGATCGATGCTCTCGGAAAATCTTGTCCATCATTCGGTTGAAAGTTGCTGGAGCATTGGTAAGTCCAAAAGGCATTACCAAAAATTTGTATAAACCAAAGCTTGTCCACAAGGCTGTCTTGTATCTCCCGGAGCGATTTCGATCTGATGATATCTGCTTTTCAAATCAATCCTACTGAAACAAGAGGATCCCTAAAGTCTATCAAGAATATCATTCATCCTGAGAATCGGGAATCGATTCTTGATGGTGATTTTATTGAGAGCTCTATAGTCAATGCACATTCTCCAAGATCCGTCTTTCTTTAGTACCCATAAAACCGGAGAACAGTAGGATGAAGTACTAGGCTGGATGAAACCCTTTCCAAGAAGATCTTTCACTTGGTTCATGATTTCTTCATTCTGGGCTCGGCTAACATGGTAAGGTGGCCGGTTCGGTGGTGTGGTTCCAGGAATCACATCAATAGTATGGTCTTCGGGACGAGATGGAGGTAACTCGCCTTGCAGGCCTTCTGAGAAACAGTCAACATGTGTGTGCAGAAATTCTTGTCGTTCTTTGTCCAATTCAGACATGTTTGTTTATTGTTCATCATTCAATTCTTTCAAATAGATCGAGTAAACAAAGAGATTGGATTTCATTAATTTTGAAATGGCCGAAGCCGATACAATAGTGATGGACTCGTCCTTCAATTTTACATCAAATACATCTCATTTATCAAAGTCGCTTTCTTGGCCCGATACATGACCACGGCCTTGTTCTTATGGTACCAAGGGTTTCCTAGGAGGACGTCACACCCTTCCAAAGGCATGATTGAAAAGTCCTCGTGCCCTAAATACCCCTGACAATGCAAACGAAGTCTGCCAATGACAGGTGTAATGGCTACATCCCGTCCGGGTGCCGCTAGAACTGCCTCCGCCGGTGGCACCACCCTGTCAGGCGTAATCTCGAGCCGCGCCGCCAATTCAAGTGAAATGAAGTGGCCTTGGCTCCTCCATCAAAAAAGATAAGGGCTTTCCGATCTTTCACTTTGCCCCATGCGCGGCAATGTTCTATACTTTTATCCATCTGGCTTGGGTTAGTTCCCATGCAATCCGGTACCAGTCCTACTTTCATCTTGCCTTTTCTGCCACGTTCCTCCGCTGTTCTAGAACTCTCTGGCCTGTCTTAGTCTGTCCTCGTTGTACCTTTTTGGGGGCACCTTGCGGAGATGTGCCCTTGTTCCTCGCAACCAAAACACTTCCCCTCTTTGAGATAGTTCTCTCTCTCTCTCTCTCGTCAGTAGTCAATGTGTTGTAACAAACTTAGACACCCCAAGTCTAGATTTTTGTCGCGACACAAAAGAGATTCACTTCAAAAATTGAAGAATCGACACGACTCGGCGTAGTTCCGTGCCAAGAGAGATTGGCCCCAAAGACTGGCGCCCCTTTCGGTATTTCTTTTATATTAATCTTTGAGCAAAGTACAACTTCCGCGGGTGCTTGCTCTCAGACTCTGCATCCAAATGCTCTGAGAAGTGAGACCCCCCTTGGGTTTATTTATTCTTACAAGGGATGCCAAAAGCAGAGCGCCAAAAGCAGTTAAACTCAAAAGCAATTGAGTTCCAAAGCTTCTAACTGAAAATATGCCAACGAAAAGCAGCAACGCAAATTGTAGAAATCTATGCGATGCCACGTCAGCATGTCAGCACAAAAAACGGGCGCCCCTACAGTGCCACGTCAGGTCCGTACGTTGCCACGTCAATAGATCCGTACAATGCCGTGTCAACAGTCCCATCAGTTTGTGTCCGCAGGGTCATGCCACATCATCATTTTGTGTCTGCACGATCATGCCACGTTATCAGTTTGTGACAAAAACGTTGAGCTGCTTTGCTCCCTTTGCTAGCACTATGTAATTTGTCTTCAATCGATGGCTCATGGGTTGCCTTTATAGGCCAAGCTTTGGACTTATAATTCACGTAAGGGCTAGTTAGGGAAAATTATCCACCAATCCTACAAATTAAATCATTAAATGATTTAATTTATAAAATTTTGACCAAGGCTAAGTTTCTAATGAAACTGTTGCACATCTGGAAATCCGATTGACACAGGGAATTGCTCGTTGGATTCCTCTAACCTAAAATTGCATCCACGTCATGTCAGATGCCCACCTTAATGTAATAACATCTACTAAAACGCGTGTACAAACCGATTATGCAAGAGGGTTCCAAAATTGGGAAATTGACTTTAGAAGTCGATGAAGTGTGTCCACGTGGAACATAGAGCCATATGCACGTGACATCCACTCCTGCTTAAGGCGAGGTACTGGTACCGAACTCCATGCACGGCATAAGATGGTCTCGATAATGTTCCTTCTAGAGGATGTCCTCCACGGCGACTTTTGAGAGAGAGGCTCCCCTAGGTGATGTGGAGATGTCCAAAACACAAGGATGGTGATGATGCATCTACTCGCAAACAATGGAATGCCTCTTGGATCAACGTTGCCCTTGTTGGTTACCAGCAAACAATAGACTTTGCTGCCCCAACTCGGATGGTGTGAGCCAAACTGCAAACCGGATGCATGCTCATAGAGCGAATGGCTGGATATGCAAATGCCCATGTTTATGAAGGTTACCGGCCAACCTATGTTGCCCCTACGCGGAAAGATTGGCGAGAGCAACGCCGAATGGGAGATGAAGTGTCACGTGACACATCCAACCCTATGTGTCCGTGGACAAGCTACAGCATGATCAGGGTTCAGTCAGTCTAGTCAAGTCTAGATTAGAAGTGATCTGGCACTTTTGTGAGTCTATTCGTAGACCGTGCATGACTAGTCACTTAGCATAGATGCATATCCTCTGGTTGCACACAGCATGATCATCAGAATTCCCATCAGAATCCATTAGAATCAGTTAGGGGATTTTTCCAATGCATTTAGCCTATTTCCCCTATTTTTGACATTTTTCACTTATTATTTTTAAGTGACTTTCCAACAAAAGTAGGTAGCGCAATTTTGCTAAGAAAATATATAAGCAAACCCAAGTTAGCACTTTCTAGTAGAAGAGGCAGCGGGATCTCCCCGTTCAACAGGTACCTTCTCAGCAAGAACCATCAAGGACCCAGCAGACTTGGCGTTTCCCACCATCAACACTAGCGTTTTTGGTCTACATCGTCACCATCCCCCCTAGCCTGGTGTTTCCAGCCTTGATCATCGCCAGCATACCCAGATCCCCCAGCGTTTTACTAACGCTACAAGAGCAGTACCGGATCCCTAGCGTTTTCAGTTGCAGTCATCGCCAGTGCTTCCCAATCAGCCCAACGTTTTGCTAGCGTTTCCAAATCTGCCAGCGTTTTTGGTTTTCAGCCCATTCCGCAGCAGATGGTCAGCGTTTTCATCCTTCTTGGACAGCAGCAGATTCAGCCCTAGATGCATGCAGAAGACCCCCATTTTCAGCCCTCAAAAATGCAGCCAAAACAGTCATTTTCAGCCACCCAAAACAACCCAAAGATTAGCAGATTTTCAACAGATAGAAGACCGCAGATTTCAGCCCTAACATCGTCGTCGTCATCCCCGTCATCTCGGAGCAGAGCAGTACTCACAGCAACAGGCGGGCAGGTCGATGTGGTTGATTCATATGTATACATGGGGTTGACTTCACTGGCACCACTGGCAGATTTTCCATGGCCCAGGCAGCCCGAGACCGGCTTACACGAGGATATGCAGATTGGCCACCTTGGAGCGCAGATGCCATCAGGCCCACTTCCAGAAGCCCCACACCAAGGGGTGGCTTTTTGACACTCTAATCACACCTGCCATGATGTATGCAGCCGCAGTATGGGCACCACGGCTATCAGCATCTCTATGGTCACAGATAGAGCACCACAGATCATCATGATCTCTCGTTTGCTCCACAGCAAACCCTTAGTACCACATGACATCATTAGAGCAGAGCTAGTTGCACCTCCGATGCTAGTAGAGGCCCTCTTTCAGATAGTTTGTTTCATCCAGCGCATGCGAGAGCTCCCATCAGACAAACTCACCCGCAAAGCTTTTGAGGCATCGATACAGTTGCATCAGGAGGGGGACACGAGGGCATGGTACTCACAGGTCATAGAGTGGTTTACATCCCATGGCTTGGACATCACGGATCTGCCTCCTTTTCAGTATGATCTTGACTCCCCTCACATACGCCTCTCACACACCGAGAGGAATCGAGTTCTCCGACAGGATCTCTGGCAGCTATACATCAGGGAGACATGGATCACACCCAGAGAGTCTCTTCCTACGAAGAGACAGTACTACAGAGACCCCTTCCTGACCATTCTAGTAGATGGGTTCATCCAGAGACCGAGATACATGAATGTCTACATGCCACATAGATCACGGGTCGCCATTGGACAGCTCAGAGTATCATCACACCATCTAGAGATTGAGGCAGGGAGAGTTGCACATGTTCCCAGAGCAGAGAGGATATGCAGACTTTGCACAGCAGAGGTTAAGGGCGAGGAGCATTATGTATGCAGATGTAGAGCATATTAGGAGATTAGAGGCACATATCCGACCTTGTTTGCAGATCAGCCCGCCCTACATCAGATTTTTGAGTCCAGAGACTAGCGGCAGTTCGGCGGCTTCCTCATAGAGGCACAGCAGCATCGGGACTCCCTCCTCCAAGCGACATCAGGTGTGAGAGACAAGCGCCAGACACAGGTCACCGACTTTTTTCAAAGGCCCACAACAACACCATCACCTCTGACCATCCAGAGAGAAGAGACTCTATAGCAGGCTGAGGAGGTCCGAGCTCGCAGACGCCCACGTACCCATGGACGTAGGGCACCTCGCCTACACCAGAGAGAGATCCAGGAGATCGAGGAGCACTACTATAGATCTTTGGAGGAGTGACGCATTCGAGCTTTAGCAGATCCAACCGCCATCTTACGCGGATTGTTCACACCCTATCAGCCCATGCATTATGTATTACATCCCGACTATGGGACTGGATGGAGCTAGAGATAGGATAGCATCTCATGATTGTATTTACTTCAACATATAGGTTTGCATCTTTCCCCAGTTTTGGAGCTTCCCCCCCCCACCCTTGTATCACTTACCTCCTCCCCCAGTCATTACCCAGGATAGCTTACTTTTATTTTTGTACCTTTTATCCTTTATGGATACACAGAGGACACCCACCTCATGTACTTTGATTTGTCTCATAGGCCGAGTTCGGCCTTTTTATAGACATTAAATATCTCTTTCTTTCTTTCTGTCTCTCTATGTAAAAAAGGGGATGTATTTTGTGTACATAAGAGACCTCGGGAAATGCTCGATGGCCTATCACCCAGAGGAACTACAAACGAAGAGTGACAATGTGTAGGCTATATAAATATTAGGGTGGCCTGTACGATGAATGTAAAATGAGCCATTGTGGGGGAGTGTAATGCCATATAATGTGACGCTGATCTCGACGGAACACAACTAATGATCGCGCCCATGTGTGAAGAAAGGCACATCGACGCTACTCCGCTGCCCTGGAGGAGGCTGAACCCCACTGACTACAAAGAGTATGCAGTAGCTCTATCAAGATGGCTGTCAAAATGTGGACGTAGGGGAGGACTGCCAGCCCAGAATGTGGACACATCATCCTAAGCGTGATGCTACATATCGGGGTGAACAATGTGTCTCACTAGAAGAGGGCCAATTGGTCACCTGCATTTGGGATCATCTGTAGAGTGCCTGGTCTATAACCCAAGGTAGTAAGCATGAAGACCGGATCTGTTGGCAAGCCCTGACAAGAGGTGTATGATCCCGAAAATTGATGCCATGCAACTGCTCCCCACGCATGAACCCATCGTGAACATCCACTCTAATCAATAAAGAACAAACTGCCATCCACACTGCCTGCGCAAACGGACGGACCCAAAAACAATGCCTCAAAGACTAAAGCTCCGAAGTACATCATTGACAAGTCGGGGTTGTAACCAGTGACTGTCGACCAAGTACCAAAAGACAATCCTACATGTGTTATCATCCACATGAAAAAACATATCCTACGGCTGATATGGAGAGTCCAAACTGTTGGAATTAGGGTTGCAGAGAAACACACACAGCTTGGAGAAGACGAAGGAAGCTCAAGGCACACAATAGAGAGTGTGTTACTTAGTGTGCAATGGAAGGATTGATAGCCCTAGAGTGATGGGCGTATATACAATGCACGGGGAAAAAAACCTCCTAAAGAGGGAAAAAATGCCCCGGCGGTCCTAGTGTGTTCACACACATCACTACCACATGTATATGGTAACAAATCCCCCCTGGAGTGATGCGATGAACGAGAGCTGGCACATGAGTAAAGGGAAGTGCCATGCCCTGTGGACAAGATCAGTCCACAAAGGGGAGTAAGCCCAAAGCTTTGCGGAAAGCTTCAAGCTTCTCACGAGACAATGCCTTTGTGAAAAGATCTGCAAGGTTGTCCTGTGTTGGCACATAAGCCAAGCTGGTCTCTCCTGCTGAGAGCCTCTCTCTGACATAGTGGTAATGCACCTCAATGTGCTTTGTGCGAGCATGAAAAACTGGGTTCCTCGCAACTGCCAATGCGCTCTGACTGTCAGTGTAGATAGTGTTGGCAATGTCCTGTCCAGCACCCAAATCAGCCATAAGGCGTCTAAGCCATACAAACTCAATCGTAGCTGTGAAGACTGCCCTGTACTCAGCCTCACAACTCGAAGTGGCCACAGTAGGTTGCTTCTTGCTCAACCATGATATACATGAACTGCCAAGCATGAAACAAAAACCACTTGTGGACAATCGCGTGTCAAAACAACCAACCCAATCTGAGTCCGAAAAAGCATGTAAGTCTGGCGGCAATGATCCCCCCTTGGGATAAAACGAGCCAAGATGTAAAGTGCCACTAAGGTAGCGGAAGATCCTCTTGATAGCCTGCCAATGCTTAGACCCTGGGCTATGCATAAATCTGCTGACCTGTGAGACTGCAAACTGAATATTCGGCCTCGTGTTGCATACATAAATGAGGCAGCCAACAGCAGTTTGGTAAAGAGTGACATCAGCAGGATCGCCAGCATCATGTAGACTCAACTTCAAGCCTGTTTCCATGGGAGTGGCAATAGGTTTGCAATCCTCAAGTCCAAACTTACATAGCAATGTCTCTATGTAACTTTTCTGACACAAGGCAATACCACCATCACACTGCTTAAACTGTATACCCAAGTAATGATGCAACAGCTCCAAATCTTTCATCTTGAAAGTAGCATTCAAATCAGCCTTAAATTCAGCAATATGTCTCTCATTTGGTCCAGTGATCAGCAAATCATCAACATAAAGAACCACAATGAGAAGTACATCACCCTCACGCTTTACATACAATGTGCTTTCT
This sequence comes from Adiantum capillus-veneris, assembly GCF_014529385.1. Lineage (NCBI taxonomy): Eukaryota > Viridiplantae > Streptophyta > Polypodiopsida > Polypodiales > Pteridaceae > Adiantum > Adiantum capillus-veneris. The sequence continues at coordinate 107,904,355 of NC_140940.1, read as the reverse complement.
GTTGGACTATTACGAAAGCCTCGTTTAACCAAGTGAGTGTCAGTTTTCTCATACCAAGCACGAGGAGATTGCTTCAACCCATACAAAGCCTTCTTACATCTGCACACTTTGTCCTCTTGTCCTTTTATGAAAAAACAGCGAGGTTGCGTTACATAAACTTCCTCAAATATATCACCATTCAAGAAAGCACTAACAATGTCTAATTGATGTACATCCCAACCCAAATGAGCTGCCAATGCACATAGAAAACGTACAGTAGTCATACGACAAGTGGGAGCAAAAGTCTCTTCATAATCTATGCCTTTTTGCTGTGCATAACCCTTTGCAACAAGTCGAGCCTTATGGCGATCAATCTCACCATCCGGCTTGCGTTTTAACTTGTAAACCCACTTCGTACCAATGGCCTTTTTGCCAGGAGGCAAATTACATAAAGTCCACGTGTCATTTTCTATAAGTGCATCATATTCTGATTGCATGGCAGCCATCCAATTTTCTGAATTTTGTGCTTCATCAAAGGACAGAGGCTCCTCAACATCATGTAAACTAGACACAGCCAAAGCATAACAATCCGATGCATAAAATGCATGGCGAGAGTCTGAATGAGTACGACTAGACAAAGGTGCATCCAATTTACTGTCACGCAAAGTGTGCACCAGCCATTTTGGCATACCTCTAGCCTGCTCATTTTCAGCCCTTTCCTCATCAAGTACATCATGTATATCTGCATCAGTAATAGGCTGATCTAAAACATTTTCAGAAACCCCCATAGGCTGTACATTTGCCTCATTGGAACTTACATTCGTATTTCCACCACTGAAAAGAGGCAACAAAGTGTCATAAATGTCCTGTGAGCTTACATTACTGTCTCTAGTACATGACAACAAGGGCTGAACAGAATCTTCCACAAACACTACATCCCGAGAAACCAAAATACGTTTTGTTTGCGGATGATACAACCTGTAACATTTGCTTTCAGCACTATAACCAACAAAAATACATTTGACAGCCTTCTCATCCAATTTTCTGCGCTGCACTTGTGGCACCAAAGCATATGCCAACCAGCCCAAAACACGCATGTGCTCAATAGAAGGCTTTCTATCATGCCATGCTTCATATGGAGTAATAGACTGCAAAGCTTTCGTAGGACACCTGTTAAGTACATAAGTGGCACACATAATGGCCTCAAGCCAAAAAGAATGCTGCAAAGCTTGACTTTTGACCATACATCGTGCCATTTTAGTCAGTGACCTGTTTTTTCTCTCAACAACACCATTTTGCTGAGGTGTATAAGGCACTGTACATTGGTGTTTTATCCCACGACTAGCCAGAAATGCATTAAATTCATGAGACATATACTCCCCCCCTCGATCGGAACGGAGGGTGCCCATAGTACATTTCGAGACATTTTCAGCCATAGCCAGAAATTGTTCGAAGCACATAAAAACTTCGGACTTCGATCATGAACTGTACATCTGTCATCCACAAATTTGACTACAAGTCCAAGTCTAGCAAGTGCGGATACAGATAAGAGATTCTTCTTGATCCCAGGTACATAAAGTGCATCAACAAGTGTGAAGGAACTGCCATTAGCAACAGTGAGCACAATCTTTCCAACTCCCTGAACTGGATAAGAGGCGTTGTTGGCACAAGTGACTGAATTCCCATGAGGGACAGACTCGAGAGAGGTAAACAATTCACGATGTGAGGTAATGTGCTTTGTAGCACCACTGTCGAAATACCACACATGTGAATCTGCAGCAACTGACAAGCATGCATCATGGACAGCAGGATTGTAAGTGCACTCGGCGCTAAAAGCCCATTCTGCATCAACATCAGCAACACAGTCTCCTTTCACAGAAGACTCAACAATGGCTGCATTTGTAGTGGAACCAGCATTTGTAGTGGAACCACCCTCTTTCTTCTTAGCCTCTTTGGCCTTCAACTTAGGACACGACTTGATCAAGTGATCATTGGCTTTACAATAATGGCAACGCATCTTCTTTTTGCCCTTATCACCAGAATTTCCAAACGAATTGCTACCAGCAGAAGCATTAGAAACAGAATTTTTGCCACTCGCAACAGAACCATAAGAAGTGGCTGCATTGTTGTTACCACCCTTTCTTTGAGAAGCAATAAAAGCCTGTTCAACTGCACGCTGTCTAGTCCTGTTTTTTCTGGAAAGTGACTCTTGCAACAGCAATGTGCATAATGCATCAAACTTGACAACTTCTGGATTTCCTTGGGTCATAAGTCTCCAAGGACTAGCAAAAGTCTAGTAAGAATTTGGTAAGGCATCAAGAACACTCTGCACAAGGGAACTGTCTGAAATAACTTCACCTGCAAAAATAAGTTGCTCATTGATATCCTTGACACTAGCAAGGAAAGTGTCCATATCATCTTCCTCATGCATAATCTTCGACTCCAGCTCTTTACGCAACAAAGCAATTTTAGCCTCATTGCGGCTTGCATAAAGACCTGCTAGAATATCCCAAGCCTGTTTTGCAGATTTTGCTGAACGGATGTGAGGAACAATGGTGCGCTTCACAGACAACGCAATCAATGCATGAGCCTGCGCATCCTTAACATCCCAACGAGCTTGTTCTGCCGTAGGCAAAACAACTCTAACAGCTGCAATCCTTGCAGCAAGACCTGCAACATCCTCAACATCGCCTACATCCTCAGAACCAGGACGTACATCAATGCCCAGCACAATGTTCCAGACACCCTTTGACACAAGAACATGTTGCATCATATAAGCCCACATAGGGTAGTTGTCCCCATCCAACCTGTCCTCAGCAGCAAACATCATGAACACATCTATGTTGTTGTTGTCAGCCATGGTAAATGTTGCATGCACCTCATGTGAAAACTGCCCGGAAATAGGAGAAACAGAGCAGGAACAACCTGTGCTATATATCACAAACCGTAGAAGACTATAAGGCACCTGTTATGCAGAAAACGGCACTAACAAAAATTCTGCACAAAATGACGAAATAGCCTGTGCAGTACTGCCTGTAGTGGAAACGGAGGCCGAAATGAGCCCAAATCAAAATTCTGAGCAGATCGAGCTCTTCGACCTCTCCCAAAGTATTTGTCGACCTGCGAACGCTTGCCAAAGCTCACTGAAATCAGAGAAAGTGAGCAGGCGTGTGCTGGAGCAGCGGGCGACTAAGCCCGGGAGGACGCGACCTGCTCTGATACCAATTGTTGGAATTAGGGTTGCAGACAAACACACACAGCTTGGAGAAGACGAAGGAAGCTCAAGGCACACAATAGAGAGTGTGTTACTTAGTGTGCAATGGAAGGATTGATAGCCCTAGAGTGATGGGCGTATATACAATGCACAGGGGAAAAAACCCCCTAAAGAGGGAAAAAATGCCCCGGCGGTCCTAGTGTGTTCACACACATCACTACCACATGTATATGGTAACACAAACTCCAAACGGATGACAAAACTCTCTCTCTTAAGCGGGGAGAATGCCCTGATCCTGCCATACCTCTGATTGGCATGGACGGTGAGCACTGTGCCGAGTCTGCAAAAGAAGTCTCCTCACAAGGGAGACAAAAGTACTCAAAATAGGATAGAGGGTCTCCATCATCGCTCAACGAGGGCCACTGCCACTCACCAAGCTCCCACTCCAACTGAACAAGTGGCTTTCCTTGCCAAATCCACAGTCTCCAAAGCGGTGCCTCCTAAGACACTGCCACTCTAAGACGCTGCCAACGGGCAGTTGATTGCTGATCAAGTGAAACTCTCTCTCTCTCTCTCTCTCTCTCTCTCTCTCTCTCTCTCTCTCTCTCTCTCTCTCTCTCTCTCTCTCTCTCTCTCTCTCTCTCTCTCTCTCAAAGGGGTTGTATTCTATGTGCATAACAAACCTCTCGAGATGCACAATGGTCTATCACCCAAAGGAAGTACAGAAGTGGGCTAACAATGTGTGAGCTGTATAAACATCAAGGTGGCCTATATGATGAATGTCTAAGGAACCACTGTGGGGGTGCATAATACCATGGGATGTGGCCATCATCTCGACGGAAAAGAACTGACGATCGCGCCCATCTGTAAAGAAAGACGCATCGACGCTGCTCCGCTGCCCTGTAGGAGCCGGCTGAAGAATCCTACTAGTTGCGGAGGTATGCAACAGCTCTATCCAAATTGCTGTCAAAACGGTGGACATAGGGAAGGACTGAGAGCCAAGAAAGTGGGCACAGCGAGCCTTCCACATGGTCCAAAGCTTGATGCTGGATATCGTGGTGAAAACTATCTCTCGGTGGCAGAAGTCCAACTCATGACCTGCATCTAGTATAATCTGTAGAGTACCTGGTCTATATCCTAAGGGAGTAAGCACGAAGACCGGATCTGTCAGCAAGCCTTGAAAAAAGATGTGTGACCCCAAAAATTGCAAAAACCATGCAACTGCCCCCCACGTCACAAACCCGGTATGGGTGCCCACTCTAATCAACAAACAAACTACTATCCACACTAGCTGCACATATAGACAAACCCAGAAACAGTGCCTCAAAGACTAAGGCTACGAAGTATATCTCTGACAAGTCGCATCATGACCAATGACTGCCGACCTAGTGTCTACAATCAATCCAGCATGTGATATCATCCACATGAAAAAACATATCCTGTGGCTGATCCAAAGGGTCCAGTAGAGGACCAAAACTGTCGTTGGAAAGCTGGTAGGATGCACTAATCTTGCCACACCTCTGACTAATGTGGACGTGGAAGTGGATGCCGGGTTCGTAAAAGAAGCCTCCTCCCAAGGGAGACTGTGTACTCAAAAGAGGATAAGAGGGGCTTCATCATCACTCAACGAAGGGCAGTGCCACTCCCCAGGATCCCAATCCAGCTGAACAAGGGGTTTGTCCTACCAAATCCATAGTCTCCAAAGTGGAGCCTCCTCAACAGTGAGAACAAGGTCGACACATGATCTCCTCTGGAAAGAGCCAACCACTCTAACAGGCTGCCAATGGGCAGTCAGCATCTGATCATCACCCTGAAAGTCCAATCTAATGTGACATCAATGATGGCCAACCACGGTGATGCCGAAGACTAGAGTCCCTTGCTGAGCAACAATCGGGTCTCCTCAGATGGGATCGAAGTACACCCACCATCCTTGATGGGAAGGCAAATAAGTCTAGCCCTCAATCAAGGCATGCCAATCAGGTGGAATGGCCTCATCAATCTCTCTCATACGGGCAGTAACCTCCGGACGAATCCAATAGGTTACTCCAATAACTTGTGCCCCAACCAAGGAAGCATCTGACCAACAGTGTAAGGAGCTTGATGGTCCGTCATCCCATCTAGCCCAATCAATGTGAGTCCTCTCACCTAGCTAACGGCCATCTATATCTATCACGTATGCATTCCATACAAGTGGCTGCCTCGCAACCTCCTCGATAGAAGAAGGTAGGTGTCCAATCAAAGCAAGACATGATTCCTTCCAAATCCGCAATAAGCAGCCCATAAATGGTGACAAATGGGACGCATACAATGGTGCATTTGTGAAGATGAATCTGATGATTGGCGCCAGACACCGGCAACATCTAGAGATCCAAAACGAGGAGAGGTATGTGACAAAGCATGGTGCAAAAACTGTTTCCAAGGCTTTGTCCCTGGAAACAATCCGTTGTTGAAAGCATTTTGAGAACCCTGTTGTTTGTAAATTTATACATATGCACATGACGCCCGATGTCAAAAGAGTGTGTGGGCTTTGGTTTTGTGAGTTTTTTAGCTTGCTTTAGCAAGCACATTTACAGTCGGGCTATTGTAAGTGCCTGTGAGAGTTTTTTGAAGTGAGACTTGTATACAACAAAAAGTCAAAACGCATGTAAAAACTTAAAAAGTTCAACCAAAGTTCAAAAAATTGCAGGTTTGATCTCGTTGTGCTTCTTGATGGTTTCTGTTGCAGTTTTTGCCCTCGCCTTGCCTACTCTACGTGTACTCGTGTCGGGGCAGCTCTCTCTTCGCATCAATTTTGCATGTAACGGCATGTAGATTCAATTTTGGCCATCTTCAGCTTTCTCGCCATTCCTTTTTCAAGCTTTCTCTCTAGCTTTAAAGTGCCCCAATTAATGTTGTGCTCTTCCCGTTACGACTAGTTCTCTGCAGGGTTATGGCTATGGCAACCTAGTGGAAAATTGTGTGCAAACAGATTGGGAGGACATGTATCTACGAATTATAAAATTGATGTTTAAGTAGTGGGTTTGTGATGTTCAATTGTGAAAGGGGAGCCCTTTATTTCATATGCATTGGTCGGCGTGAGCTGTAAATCCGTGCTTTGACAAGGTTTTGCTCCTATTTGACATAATCTCTTGGGTGGGTGATGGCCAGTAAATTCCCAAGGCGACTACTCTTGTTGGATTAGTGGTGTTTCAAAGGGGTTTCCCAAATCTTTTGGTGTTCTTGTAGTACTCTTTCAACGCTCTTGCGTGACATCACTATAGAGGTGTTCCAGCTTACTTGTTTCCCAACACCGTGTACTATGAGCTTCGCAAGCAATGCCTTGCTCTGCATCTCTGGATCAATAATCCCTAATCCTCCCTCCTCTCTAGGCAAAATGATTGTGTCCCAATGGACTCGTGGTCGAGTGTTAGTTGAACCATCCAGATTTCAACCGCATACTGATCATGCGAGCAAAGATCTGGCACACAAAAGACATGAGGGTGATCGGTCTCCCCTGTCGGAGAGACAATCCATCTCCGCCTTTTGGTATAAAAGAAATAAGTTTCAAACACATAGAGGCAGGCATCTCTCCTGTGTCAAATTTGTCTTGCAAACCTGAAAGCATAACGGGGCTGAGAACATCCAAGAACCTCAAAAAGGATTGTCTAGTCAACCCGTCCTCTCCGGGACAGGAGGCACTATCCAGGCCAATTACTGCGTCATGCATCTCTTGCATAGAGAAGGGAGCTAGTAACGTATCACACATAGCCTTTGTAACCACAGGCTATACATGAGACCAAACCTCTTCTCTACCACGCCGAATATCATCTGTAAGCAGACCAACAGTAAACAAATGCTCAAAATAATCTGAAGCTATGTCAAGGACCTTGTCACGATCCATATGTAATTTGTACACAGAATCACGCAAGGCTCTAATGGAAGTCCCCTTGGGACACTCTCGGAAGTGGGCAAAGAAATCCTTATTTATCCTATCCGCTTTGGATATCCATGTTGAGACCGAAGCATGATAGGAAAATAAATATTGATTTCTCAGTCTAAATGTGACTAAGCGTCTCTCTAGTGTCAACCTCACGCTCACCCAAGAACTCATCACCTGGAAATCCTCAAGCTGCCGACGAATGCAACTCAAGCGGTCCTGTAGGTCACGCTCCCTACAAAACAAGCATCGTCGCCGCTCTGCAGTGGTCCATCTGCAAGCCTCAGAGGACGCAATGATGCATGTAAGCAGACGAGACGCTTGATCTGCAGAAGCAATGCATGTCCAAACATACTGAAGCAGCTAAGATAATGAAGCATCGTCTAACACTAAGTCAGGTATGCGATCCTCGTCTAGGCAAAGAGGAAGTTGCAAAATGCAAGTGCAAAGAAATTGGGGCATGATCAGAGAGTACTATGCTAGGTCAAATGGTAATTGTCCCACCATGGGATGTTGCCCATGCGCCCACATAACATCTATCCAATCTCTCTAGCAGACGACCTAATTGTCATCTAAATCCCCACGAAATCTGCAATGACTGTGAACTGCGAGCCACATATGAAATATGCTAGGCATCTGTACCAAAAACAGCAAAAAGAAGTCTGTCCCAAGCATCTCTCTCACAACGCTACATATGGTAAGGATGGGGGTTGAAGAGCGCGCCAATCCTCAACGGTCTCTACATTGTTCAAATCTCCACCAACGACCCACGAATCCACAGGAGGCAATGCATGTACAATCTGCTACCAAAACTCGGCTCTCGCATGGGCTGAGGGGGGGCATAGATGCAAATCACACCAACCAAGTTATCATCAATCTCTAGAGTAACCCACATCGCTCTACCATGCACTAAAGTACCGTGGTCACGAACACAATGGCACCAACGGGGTCCCACAAAAATGCATACACCACTGCTCGAATACGGCTGTCCAATCGCAGTTTCCCAAAATATATGAGAATCCTCGAGCAACAATTTGCCACATCTGCGTAACGATCTATACATAACTTGTGCTCGATCCACATGAGAGCCATTGACATTCCAAGTGACAATGCATAAATTCATGAGTCAAAAAATGGTGAATCAGAAACCTCAAAAATATACAACAACCGTGTCAACAGCTACAAGATTGAAGATCAATGCCCTGCTCTCTTGATCCCTGACCGAAGCCGTGGAACAAGAGCGAAAGGAAGCGCATCCTCAAGGTGGGGAAGTGGTAGGAGGAGCTATCCTGGAGCAAAGAAGCAAGCAGCTGTAAACCAGGAACCAAAGTAGTCAGAAGAGCATCCAAGTGTGGAGACTACTACCAACTCTAACCATACCCGCATGGTAGGAGGGATCCATGCAGTATGGTCTACGGACAGAACCATTGGTAAACAGTAGCAGTCCTCTATATGGAGCCATTGTATGGTTCCTGTGCTCTGTGCCAGTCTGTCAATGGAAATGTATGACGGAATGCAACCTGCCCAAGTCTAGATAGCCTGTTAGGTGTGACGAAGAATAGATTCCATAACTAAAACCTTTGTCTATGTCTCGGTGCCAATAAAAGGTAGGGAGAAGGAGAGCATGGGACTCTGCCTACCACCTAGAAGAGTGTTTTTTGTTCTGTTTTGTTTTGTTTTAGGAGTCGGGTTGGGCACTCCCGACCACTCCCCTCATACATCAAAAAAGTGCACAACAACGACCAGGACTATGCACCGAGGCTCCTAGGGCAGACGCTTTTGTCACTAGTTTCCTCTCAACTACGTGAGACCAGAACTATCTACACTCTTAGAGCCGTGCCCTTGAGAGACCCATTTCGCTGACTAGTTATGGGCGTGACAACGACCAAGTACCTCTGTTCACAGGCCAGGTACTACGCGACTTGCTTCGGTCTTCCCTTTGGAGTTGCCTCCTCCAGGTAACTTATCGCTCACCTCACTAAACTGCACTTGTAGCCCTACAGTTTTCCCCTAGGAAATGCCATACCCACTTGGAAGGGCGTCGGCTCACAAGTGGCGTATGCTGAGGTTGGTGGTGTCTCCCTTTGCACCTCCCAACCCCGTTTTAGGTGAGGTTGACCCCCGGGTCGGCAAGGCACTTGGGCGCTCTCGTAGCTTATTTGGCTTCGCTTGGGGAGAATGACGTCATTTCCCTCGAAAGGGATCAGATTCAAAATAAAAAGCATAGGAAGGGGGCATTATCCCCCCATCCGCCTATGCAGAGCACCCAAGTACCGGGGTACAACCTCACCGAGGAACTTCGCCACATACACGTGCCCTGCGGTTCCATCCCTTGAGTGCGGATCACGGCGTACCCAAAAGGGCAGCCGCTTCCCACGAGCCTCCCCACCAAGGAGGATAACGGTCCTTTCTTCAGGGTCCAACGACGGGTCGATGTCGTTGAAGGTGGAATTGAATCGGTTTAGCCAGCGCCCCCTAGAATCATCAATCGCGGAACAAGACACCAGCAAATGCGAAAGCGAACGACCCTCTAACTGGGAGCGGAGCACAGCGAGCAAATACTATGTCCGCGCCTCCAACTATCCACCAGTTTGAGCACTGCGGTGCGGATCACTGCGTACCTAGAAGAGTGTCACAAACTGCTGAGGTGTCAAACCACTGAAGAACGGAGCCAACTCGCAGATCCTGACCGAGGGCCCTAAACCCTAGAAGCAGCAGAAGAAGTTGAAGTTCTCACCAACTTGTAGATCCTCGCCGAGAGGGTCTATTTTATAGAAGTTCCCGCTAACTTATGGGACCCCATCCGATGGGGCCCAAGTGACCTAAAGAGAATAAATAAATCAAGACCCACACACACACACAAAAGGACTTGCGTATTCAGCTGATGATGTGGCAGCAGGCTGTACGGACGCCCAAGTTTTGCGCTAACTTGCTGATGTGGCAACTTGTACGGATTTCCGCGTTTCACACTGCCTGTGCTGATGTGGCAGCCTGTACAGATTTCCGTGATTTACGCTAGCTGAATTTTAGCAACAGCTTTTGGGCCAGTGCTTTTGAGTTTCAAGCTTTTCATGTAAACTGCTTTTCAAGGCCAAGGGCCTTTAAATAAGTGCAGAGGGCCCAGTCTCTGGCACGCTTCGATGAGAAGGTGCAAAACACGAGTATCGGCATTGTACTGAGTTCAAGTAATTTAAAGAAATGCCGAAAGGGTAGCGTGTGCTCTCTCTCTCTCTCTCTCTCTCTCTCTCTCTCTCTCTCTCTCTCTCTCTCTCTCTCTCTCTCTCTCTCTCTCTCTCTTCTCTCTTCTCTCTCTCTCTCTTCTCTCTCTCTCATATATAGATGGAAAACCCATCGCATAGGGATTCGCGGCCTATGAGACTACGGAGACCACTACGGAGGCGACACGACACGAGATCACACTCGGAGTATGGAATTGTGACGGATGCCTATGGACTCAACCAGGCAGCCCGTGGAAATTGAATCGGTTTAGCAGCGGGCCCCCTAGAATCATCAATCGCGGAACAAGACACCCAGCAAATGCGAAAGCGAACGACCCTCTAACGGGGAGCGGAGCACAGCGAGCAAATACTATGTCCGCGCCTCCAACTATCCACCAGTTTGAGCACTGCGGTGCGGATCACTGCGTACCTAGAAGAGTGTCACAAACTGCTGAGGTGTCAAACCACTGAAGAACGGAGCCAACTCGCAGATCCTGACCGAGGGCCCTAAACCCTAGAAGCAACAGAAGAAGTTGAAGTTCTCACCAACTTGTAGATCCTCGCCGAGAGGGTCTATTTTATAGAAGTTCCCGCTAACTTATGGGACCCCATCCGATGGGGCCCAAGTGACCTAAAGAGAATAAATAAATCAAGACCCACACACACACAAAAGGACTTGCGTATTTAGCTGAAGATGTGGCAGCAGGCTGTACGGACGCCCAAGTTTTGCGCTAACTTGCTGATGTGGCAACTTGTACGGATTTCCGCGTTTCACACTGCCTGTGCTGACGTGGCAGCCTGTACAGATTTCCGTGATTTACGCTAGCTGAATTTTAGCAACAGCTTTTGGGCCAGTGCTTTTGAGTTTCAAGCTTTTCATGTAAACTGCTTTTCAAGGCCAAGGGCCTTTAAATAAGTGCAGAGGGCCCAGTCTCTGGCACGCTTCGATGAGAAGGTGCAAAACACGAGTATCGGCATTGTACTGAGTTCAAGTAATTTAAAGAAATGCCGAAAGGGTAGCGTGTGCTCTCTCTCTCTCTCTCTCTCTCTCTCTCTCTCTCTCTCTCTCTCTCTCTCATATATAGATGGAAAACCCATCGCATAGGGATTCGCGGCCTATGAGACTACGGAGACCACTACGGAGGCGACACGACACGAGATCACACTCGGAGTATGGAATTGTGACGGATGCCTATGGACTCAACCAGGCAGACTCGAGGAGGTGGAGGGGAGAGACATTGTGATGCTGACAGAGACACATGAGAGCCAGGAGAGAGGTCTACCACATGTCCGGGGCTACCACCAGGAGTCCACATACACGCGATACACAGGGAGGCAGGGGACATCACGTTAGTGAGGAGAGAGCTACACGACAGGGTCACAGTAGTGAGCAGAGATGTAGAGGCCTGCTTCATGTGGGTGAGGATACAGCTAGCCCCAGACAGAGCCATACATGTTGCACTGTGCTACTTCCCCCCCACGCGGGTCACATTTCGCAGACCATACAAAGATACGACGAGCATCTACGACAAAGGAGGAGCCACCAGAGGAGGATGCCGATGAGAGTATGGTAGAGGAGGAGGAGGAGGGACCACAGTCACAGTCACCCTTTTCGGTTATCTCGGAGGACCTCCTACACTACGCGGCATTGGGAGAGATTCTACTTGTAGGTGATTTCAATGCCCGCACACAGAGCCGACAGTGTGAGATGTATGACTTTGATGATTCCACTCTATTCCATACCATAGCGGCGGGACTAGGGAGGACATCAGACAGGGAGAGACTCTACCAGATGATCACACTTTGCACTGATCAGCACCACCTCCTAATCTACAACGATTCGTTGCCGATGTCAAGTGGATACACTTTGCTTCCAGAAGGGAGACTTCAAAGCACGATACACATCTTTCCGCAGGGGCATGGATTGTACGCTCCTTTACCATGTGCGCGGATCATACATATCTCAGCCTCTCTCTCAGGACCAGGACCGACACCACCTTCCCAGTCCCCCATGAAGCATACCACTATACACTTCAATGAGGATCTTTCCGAGATTTACAGATACCATGTGTACGCAAGGATCAGCACGCTAGACCCTGATGCCCGACTCTCCACACTCACCACTGAGCTCACCTCCATACTTCACTCAGCATCCCTCGAGAGCTTTCCCTCGACCATGCACTCCAGCGACACATCACGATCTGGGACAATGCCCAAGGATAGATGGTATGATGATGAGTGCAGACAGCTATATCAGAGGCTTAGGGCACAGCATATTACTGGGCACATATCTGAGAGACAGATGCACCGACAGATGGATACTCTTACTAGACGTAAGAGGAGAGCCTTTGAGGAGACACAGTGGTGGGGTGTACATACACTTCAGAGTCGAGAGGCAGCGATCTCTTGGAGAGATATGAGACAGCGGACCCCACCCACGCCTATAGAGGACCCAACGGTATGGCATGCATATGCAGAGACACTCTATCAGGTGCAGGCTCAGCCCTCCCTTCCACACCCGGTGGCTCCCCGACCTACAGCTCCCACTCTCTTTACCATAGACATGGTGAGACGAGGCATTCAAAGTCTACAGCACCGTCGAGCCGCGGACCACACCGAACTTCAAGGTGAGCATTTTATATACGCTACACAGTTTGGCTCCATTGATTGCACACTTGTTCAACAGGGCATTGGCAGAGGGATTTCCAGAGAGCTGGACTATGCATACTATTGTGCCTTTACATAAGGCTGGAGACCGCATGGATCCACCCAAATACAGGACTGTCATGATTGGTCATATGATGGCCAAGATTTATGGAGCAGTTTTAGAGTCAGAGTTGAGCAGGTATGCAGAGACCGAGGGGCTACGCGCCTCCGGACAGGCAGGCTTCAGACGCACATTCTCTACTGTGGACTATATCTTCACTCTCAGATGCCTGATAGAGCAGTCATGGAGAGACGAGGGAGACGCCTCTATTGTTGCTTTGTGGACTTTAAAGCCTTTGACACAATCCCCAGAGAGAGACTACTACAGCGACTCATATCTCTTGGGATACCCCCGGACATGATATGGGCCATATATGCTTTGTATGAGAGAGTGTCAAGTAGGGTCAGATGCCCAGGAGGACTATCAGATACCATCACTAGCACCATCGGGGTGACACAGGGGTGTCCACTCTCCCCTACTCTATTTGGTTTGTACATAGATGAGATGGAGGCCTACATCCCACAGAGAGGGGAGCAGGCGCCGACCTATCAGGCACTCAGGTACATATTATGCTATAAACTGATGACATTATTTTACTCGCAGAGTCACAGGAAGATCTCCAGCTCCACGTACAGGCTCTAGACTTATTTAGTACACAGAGAGGAGTGACAGTGAACCTTGGCAAGACCAAGGTTTTGATATTCCAAACATCAGGCATTGTTCGGAGGAGATCAGTTTTTCCTTTTGAGGGCAGCCAGATTGAGGTAGTAGAGTCATATGTATACTTGGGCATCACCTTTACAACCAGGACTGGCCGCTTCTCTATGGCATAGGCAGCCCGAGATCGCACCACACGAGCGTATGCAGCTCTACCCATACTTGAGAGGGGATGCCATCAGACACATTTCCAGAAGCCCCGCACGAAGAGCTGGCTATTTGACACTTTGGTGACACCAGCTCTTCTATTCGCTACCCCGGTGTGGACCCCAGGATTATCAGAGCAGGCTTGGAGCAGACTCGAGAGGCCACACATATTGTTGCTTGCCCAGATGATCCGGAGCAAGCCATCAGTCCCACATGATATCGTGAGAGCAGAGTTCGGTGCCCCACCCACAGTAGTGGAGGCGCTATTTCAGACAGTGGGATACCTCCACAGGCTACTAGACATGAGGGCAGATAGACTACCTCACCTTGCTCTTGAGGCCTCCCGCGGGCTAGCAGACTCTGGGAATGAGAGATCATGGTACGCGAGTGTGACAAGATGGCTTCAGACATACAGCTACTCTATGGACAGATTGCCTCCCTCAGTATGATCCACATGCACCACGCCAGGCCCTCTCACACACTGAGAGGAACACAGTTGTCAAATATGAGCTCATACAGAGGCATGTAGATCAGACTTGGCTCACACCTTCGCCGCCATTGGCCACCAAGATGGCATATTACAGAGATCATTTCCTTATGCTCACACAGGACAGGTTCATACAGAGGCCCCACTACATGGATATATATCTACCACATGGCATGGGGGTGGCCATCGGACAGCTCAGAGTATCATCCCACCAGCTTGAGATTGAGAGCGGCAGAGCAGTACGGGTCCCACGCGAGGCCAGGATATGCAGATTATGCAGGTAGGAGGTAGAGTGTGAGAGCCACTTCTTATGCAGATGCCCTCACTATGCGGAGTCAGATCACGGTACCCCACTCTATTTGACAGGCCAGAGGTCTCATTACAGACAGTGATGACATCATTGATCAAAGACTACTTGGAAGTTGGGAGACTCTTGGTGGAGATGCACCAGCATAGAGAGAGAGCCCTCCAGACGGGGGAAGGTGGAGGATCGGACAGGCAGACACCTTACAGATTACTTCCAGGCTAGAGTACCCATGCAGCCACAGCCATCCACACATCAGGGGATGACTTTGATACAAGCTGAGGAGGCCTGAGCTAGGCGGCGACCACGACTACCAGGATATCGCTCTAGGGCCTCTCAAAGACACAGACGAGAGGTCCAGGCCATAGGGATCGACGTACAGCATATATTCAGAGGAGGGCAGAGCAGACACTAGACATGGCAGGTATAGCCAGAGTCCTCACATAAGGCTCACGGATGTACCAGATACTACACCCTGCCACACTACTGGATGGAGCTGATGTACCACACCACCCCCTCCCTCCTCCCCTCACTCTCACTACACACATACATGCCTCTTTATGTACACCGGATGTTTTGTTATTACCCGGTCACCCCCACATCTGCACACCGGATGCTTTGTTATTACCCGATCACTTACCACACTACACTTTGTACACCGGATGCTATTATTACCCGATCATTTTGCACATACCAGATATCCAAAGGATATTCACATTTTTGTACATGGATCTGTCTCATAGGCCAGTTTTCTTTGGCCTTTTGAAGACGTAAATAAAATCAATCTCTCTCTCTCTCTCTCTCTCTCTCTCTCTCTCTCTCTCAGTTCAGTTGTTATTGAAGTGCTAAAAGTCTGCTCTTTTCTATTGGCATGTGGTGCCCGTCTCGTGACAGTGGTATTAGAGCATCAGGCGTGTGCTTTTCTGAAAGCATACCGGTCCTACAAAAGAGGAGACAGAGCAAACCGGCACTTCCAAAGGCTACTGGAATTTTACTTGAAGAATCTGGCCCTGAATCCGTACTTATTAGCCACTTCCACCCTTACTTCATCGCGCATTGGGCGAGCTCTCGTCTGCACCCCTCATGTCCTTCAAGGCATAAGCCATAAAGATCACTTGCAAGAGAAGGATCCAAGATTTGTTTCGAGGTGCTGTTTTTCTCAGAGGCAGTGCCATGCACTGGTGGAAGTCCATAGCTACCAAGCCGCACACTCCAAGGACTTGGCAAGCTTTCAAGAAAAATTTTTCTCGAAGTTATATGATTTTTCTAACATCTTCCTTCGGAGTGCAACTTCTGACAAAGTGGGGTATCCTGAAATGCTTGCCATGGAAACCCTAGAAGATTATAACTTCAAATTCCTCGACATCTCACAGTAGGTCTCTCTTTTCGAGCTACTAACCTTGGAGGACCAGTGTGATTGCTGTGTCTTGGGACTATCACCGCCACAGGAACATTTTCTATCCAACAGCTTATGGACCATGGTGCGGTCAGCTACGACCTTATGAAAGGAATCAACCCTAATTTTTAGTGCAAGTATCAGGATGGAAAGTCAGTCGACTTTTTGAGCTCAACTGATGTCGAGATTGCTTTTTAAGTTTGAATTTTGTTTGAGAATCTGTTTGACAACTTGTTTGGTGATCCTGTTTGGAATTTGTTTGAAATGGATGGTATCTGTTTTGAACCTGTCTTGGTGCCAATTTGAAATGTTTCTCTGGTTTTAATATTGGTTTCAATGATTGGTGATTTTACTCCCAGGTGGAGGAGTGAGAAATGTTGTTTTGGTATTGTCTCAACCTCAGAACGACGCAGACGGGATGTGTTTCGTTGTATGCTTGAAAACCTCGGAACAATGTAGACGGGATGTTTGGGGAGCGTTTCGTTGTATGCTAGAAAACCTCGGAACGACGCAGACGGGATGTCTAGGGAGCATTTGGTTGTAAGCTAGAAAACCTCCGAGCGACACAAACAGGATGTCTGGGGAGCGTTTGGTTGTACAATCCTCTAAGCTCATGGCCCGGACCTTTTTAGGTTATTTGCGGGGGGAGTAATGAGGTAGTCGTTGAGTAGCTTCATACCGATGACCGTTTGTCTCGGGGGAGTGCTCAGCGACGCTGTTCGTTGTGTCTTGTAGCATGCATATGTGAGCATTTGTGTTGCATTGTGATGTGCAAGCTACTGAATATTCCTAATTGGATGAGATGGCCTAAGTATGTAATTTTAATGAATCAAGACACCCATGGAAGATCAGTGCGGTCTGGGTGTGATGGCTAATCTTACTACGCCGGATTGGTCAAGCATTTGGACTTTCTGCATTAGGTGTAGGATATGTTTTTTCATGTAGATGATAGCACATGCAGATTATTTGTTGATACTTGGTCGGCACTCACTGGCCATGTCAGCAATGTACTTCAAAGGCCGAGTCTTTGAGGCACTGTTTCTGGGACTGTCCTTTTGCGCAGCCAGTGTGGAGAGCAGTTTTTTGTTTACTGATTAGAGTGGTGTCCACGATGGGTTCGTGACGTGGGAGCAGTTGCATGGCTTTTGCAATTTCCAGGGTCACACTCCTCTTTTTAGGGCTTGCCAACAAATCCCCTCATCATGCTTACTACCTTGGATTATAGACTAGGCACTCTATCCCAGATGCAGGTCACAAATTGGCTTTTTGCCAACGAGACACATTATTCACCATGATATGCCCCATCACGCTTTGGACAATGTGGAAGGCTCGATGTGACCAGATCCTAGGCTTACAATCCTCCCCTGCATCCACCATTTTGACAGCACAGAGCTACTACTTGCATACTCTCCGCAGTTAGTGGGATTTTTCAACTAGCTCCTCGAGGGCTACGGAATATCATCTATGCCCCTTTCTTAACACATGGGCACGGTCGTCGGTTCTTTTTCGTCAGGATCACGATCACATCACATGGCAGTATGCACCCCCATAGTGGTTCATTCTACATTCATCGTAGAGATTGCCTTGATGTTTACATAGCCTACACATTGTCCCTCCTCTTTTGTGCTTCCTCTAGGTGATAGGCCATTGAGCATTTCCTGAGGACTCTTACGTACACAATACAACCACTTTTCTACCAAAAAAAAAAAAGAAAAGGAGAGGGGGAGAGAGGGAGAGAAGGGGGGGAGGGGGGCACTTGGTGAGGAATTGCCCTAGAAGGCGCTAGCAAAGACAGACTAGTCGAAGGAGGAGACAACCCTTACAGCCACAACAGAGTTCTGTACGACAACGGAACCCTGCGCGGAGTCAGTAGCAGCAGAGTGTTGAGCAACAACACAATGTAGAGCAGACACAGATAAAGAGACAGAGACAGGCAGGTAGAGAGGGACAGGCACAACCTATCCTTGTTTACAAAAGGGTAGTAAGACGGAGGTTGGCAGAGGCAGAGCAACCCACAGACAAACCTTCGGAGGAGGATTAGTATCGAGAAGAGGTAGCAAAGCAGTTGATTGGACAGAGGGATAGAGGAGGACCGGTAGTCGATGGCAGCTCAGGAGCAGTTTGAGTTGCCCGAGGATAGACCAATTCAGTAGGCCTTGGATCTCTTGGAGATGTGGTCAGAAGTGCCTCTCACAGTAGGCTTTGTTCGGGGGGAGCAGGAGAGTGAGTCTACAAGGATTTTGACTATTCAGTAGGCTTTGAATCTCCAGCAGAAAGTCGCGCTCTCTAAGATCTTGCCACCTCAGTTTTTTGCGGCTGGTCCATGGAAATCTCTAGATGTTTCTTTGAGGAGTGGGCCACTATGTGTCAACATTCTTATCCTGCAGTTATCAGGAACACATCACATTTTTCGCAACCCAGAGAGAGCCCCCATGATCAGATTTAGAAGACAGGTTTTACATGGTTACTCCTTCTAGACGAGGGAGCTGTCTATGATATCTTACCAAGAGCAGACAATAATTGATGGCCAATTACTTTAAGGATATCAGGGAGTTTGCAGATTTGTTTGAAAGCCATTTCGGAGAGGCCTTAGGGAAGGGTTAGAGAGATGTGCATCGTGGTACCTTCCCTTGGCTTTTGATGTGGACAACAAGTGGGTCCCCACTGTCTCTCTTACAATTTGTGCCATAGATTGGCTTTTGGATATACCCTCTACTTCGCAGCATCCACCCAAAGCTTCCTCACATTTAGCTATGGAGATAGAATCTCCACCTCTGCCTTCTTTACCAGCCCCTCCGCTCTCCCAACCACCGAACACTACAACACCGTCACCCTTGCTGCACACCCGTGCCCAACCACCCCCACCCACGACACTCTATCCTCTCCACCTCTTGTATGCGCCCCACTACCTCCTCATGTTCCTCGATCCTTCGTAGCTTTTGCGCCTCTAGCTTGGTAGTTTTCTAGAGCTGAGTACAATAGTGATAGCATTGGTATGTTATTGGTTCGGTTGTACATTTTACGATGTGCCACAGAAGGCACGCTCTCTATGTCACGAGACGGGCACCACGTGCCAATAGAAAAGAACAGACTGAACAGACTTTTAGCACTTCAATAACAACTGAACTGAAAGAGAGAGAGCGCACGCAACACGGAGTGGCGAAATTCCACCCCAGAGAGTATTGGCCCCAAACTTTGGCGCCTCTTTCGGTATTTTTTTTATATTACTTGTACTCGCGCTCTGCACCTTCTCGTTGAAGCGTGCCAGAGATTGGGCCCTCTGCACTTATTAAAAGGCCCTTGGCCTTGAAAAGCAGTTTACATGAAAAGCTTGAATCTCAAAAGCTGGCACTGATCAGCCAGCGTAAATCACGGAAATCCATACAGAATGCCACGTCAGCACAGTTAGCAGAAGCGACGAAATCCATACAAGCTGCCACATCAGCAAGTCAACGCAAAACACGGGCATCCCTACAGCCTGCTGCCATGTCATCAAATGAATCACAAGTCCTTCTGTGTGTGTGTGTGGGTCCTGCTTTATTTATTCTCTTTAGGTCACTTGGGCCCCATCGGACGGGGTCCCATAAGTTAGCGGGAACTTCTTTAAAAATAGACCCACTTGACGGGGATCTGTAAGTTGGTGAGAACTTCAACTTCTTCTGCTGCTTCTCGGATTTAGGCCCCTCGGCCGGGATTTGCAAGTTGACTCCGTTCTTCAGTGGCTTGACAAGTCAACACTTTGTGACATCTCCCCTTCTTGAAAGAAAGTAATCGTCCACAATTATAGCATATCTGCAAAACCACTCAAGTTAGCTCAAAAATTTCCGAGAGACAATCAATTTGCTCTTTTTTTTGTTAAGGAGTCGGCTTCTCCTTTCGTCTAGATCGGAACTCTGCCACTCACCAGGATCCCACTCCAATTGAACAAGTGGCTTTCCTTGCCAAATCCACAGTCTTGAAAGTGGTGCCTCCTCAATAGTGAAAACAAGGTCAACACAAGACCTTTGGAAAGAGCCTACAACTCTAACAGGATGCCAATGCAGCACAGTTGGTAGGGACATGGATCCTGTCAAAGGTGGCAGCGGAATATGCAATGAAGACAAGAACTGACTCGTGATCCGGTGGGTACCTCGACTCCAATCTAGAACATCTGCGATGCCAAACACATGAACAAGGCAGATCGGTGGAGCAGAGAGATCACTGAGGTAGAAATAGACAAGACATCTGAGAATGAGAGAGAGAGAGAGAGAGAGAGAGAGAGAGAGAGAGAGATCTGGGAAATGCTCTCCATGTTGATAACAATATGCTCATACAAGTCACCAAGGGTGGTCCGGCATAGAACGGACATGCCCAATGGATAGACCCAAGGCAAACACAACTACGACTGCTTGGCTTGATAACCCGAAAATCTCCCATACTTCACGCCCAAACACCGCATAAAAGCTGCTCAATAATATAATATATATTTTAGCCATAGTTGTCTTGTTTCGAAATTCGGGTGCAATAAAGCCCGAATACATTCTCCAAAACTCATCACCCACAATCCAAACATCAATTCGACTGGCAATCTTCAAACTTTCACACCCTTGCATTGCATTTCCCCTATTTAATGAAACCCGAACACTGCACAGCTCCTCAATATTCAACTAAAATGAGCATATCTTGCCTAAATGGAATCCAATCGAAGCACCGTAAAGCACATCTCATAGCTGCTATCAGAGGCTATCAACCAAAACCCTAACAAATTGAATTCGATCACTCGGACACAAATTCCAAAGCCCATCCAAAAACTGCAAGCTCGACTCTCGAAAAATCTTCTCTCTCCAATCTGGCCGCCAATCAGCGAGCCATAAAAACACGCTTGGAGAGCATTTTGAGCACTACATAATCAACCCATAAACTTGTACTTTGGAAACTTTCGAGCATCCCGGCTCACAGGCATCAAAAACACACTTACTAGCTCCAAAATCCACATTAGCCTGCATCCATGTCCCACCGTTGCACAAAATGTGTATACATATCAAGCAAGCCTGAATTACATTCCCTAACTCTTTTTCCCATGGTGGAAGCGGAGCAACACAACCCGTGAATGGCAAGTAGGATGGTTCACATCTGTATGCTTGTGATTATGTGAAGGTGACACATCTGTCCGAGTGCATATCTACGTGTATAGAAATGTCCGGATGTGTTTTGGGTGGATATGTGTATACATGTATGGGAGTGCATGTGTATGTGGGAGGGTGTGTATGTCTATGTGCACCATCACTCTAGAGAGAGAATATCCTCTTTATTAGAGAGAAAATTTATCTAGAGAGAAAAAGCAAAGAGAAGAAGAAGAAGAAGAAGTGAAGTTTAAACGTCGTGGGAAACTATCCCAAGAGACCTCAAAGATCTATCCGGAGAGAGAGAGAGAGAGAGAGAATCACGTGCTCATGGGCTCGATGTGCCACCTGGACAGGCTACCATAATCCAAAGCCAATCCATAGACTAGAAAATCCTTTGTAATTATAATTTATGCGTCATAGTGAGGCTGTTCACAAGACCTGCATGTCCGGACAAATCCTGTTGTTGCCTCCAAGCTTGGCCAAGCATTCTAAACCTTGGTAGGACAAGGCAAACAAATTTCTACACTGTTTCATAGCTTAAAAAAGACTACCTGATCCAAGAGAAGGGGATCCTCTCATAACCATGCTAGCTTTGGATTACTTCCTTAAAGACATCGAGGAAGGAAACAAGGGGACTCAGCAAGTCTAGCAACATGTGGGTAGAACGCAGAAAAGAAAATACCATGGCATGAACATGGCCGCACATTACCAAGCAACCTCAAATACAGGCGGGCACAGTCATTATCCTTCCCTATGAAATATCAAAGCTCTAGCAGCACCATCCAGGAGGTGAAAATTTCTAACCAAACCAAGCCGAAAATGGAAACCCCATTGTCAAAAGTTGCTCATCACAAGAATGACACAGACAAAAGGACACTTTGAAAAAGTTTGCTGTAACTATGAGAACTTCAAATAAACATGAAAATTCTGGGTACTCGCCACATGCAACAAGTCAAGCGCATGACAAACTAAATGCAGATTCTCCTTTAAAAAGTTCTTACTCTGCCAAATCTCCAAGCTGCCGAATAATACCAACCAGACCAGCCATTGCCACTCCTTCAAGTAAACCCTCAGGGTCATCCTTTTCTGCAGCCCTATATAAGTCTGGATTGGCAAGGCTATACTCACTTCTGATTTCGTACCTGGAAAGAGGCATGTTTCCTCTTGCAAAACCCTCTTGAAACAAATGACCATCTACACCAGCTTACTTACTGGTGTGAGGTACAAACATCAGCAGAGAACCCTGTAAGCAGCTTGATGGATTTGTGATTCTCTCTCTCACTTCCATGAGGGCCAGCATTTCGCTTTCGTGTAGAAGCAGTGACTTAGCAAAGTTGCTCTACTGTGTAAATTGCTCGGTGATGCAGCTCTTTAACTAATTCGAAGCACATCATCAAATGCCAAGGCTGAGCTCAGAGACAGTTTTGCCCAGAGTGCCACTGCTGTAATTTCTGTAATGTGGGTTTATAGCTAGCAAGATAACCGGTTTTCTGGATGCACAAAACTCTACCTCTCAAGTTGAGCTCTGTGATAATGTGCAATGCAACAAGGATGTATGCCCTTGGATTTTCAAAGTCTGTAATAGTTTGCCTCTGCAAATAGCGCGAACACAGACGTTCCATGTAACATTCCACTTGTCTAGATTGGCTCTGTGAATGGGCATTTGCGCTTCATGACTAATCTACCATGAATTTGGCATCCTGTCAAAATCCCTTGTTCAATTTGGAGGAAGACCCGCTTTTCTCCATGGAGAGAAAAAGACCATCTTCAGAGGTTTCCTGCTGGGGAGCTACCTCGGACTTAATAAACTTTGTAGGGTTCGCTTTGCAGATTGTGTGTCTCTAAAAGAAACAGCAATTGGCTTGAAAGGGAAAAGAGGAAAGGGTGAGGGACCAGGTTATGGCTTTCTATAACTCGCTTCTGTCTCTCGCTTACACGCCCACTCCGCCCACACACGGGGAGAAAGCCGGGCTCTCGCTCTCTCTCTCTCTCTCTCTCTCTCTCTCATGCCCTCCTTAGTCTTTCACCAAGACAGCGTTTCGCGTACAGCTCGGATTCTCTGCTCTCTATGAGCGTCGGGTCGAGAGTGTGGGCGATACGACACAAACAGCTCACAGCCTCACACAACCCGCTGCCACTTCAAGAAAGGGAGCTGAATCCGCTACATGCAGCAGGCGTCCTAGTGTATGGAAAGTGCTGGTTTTGTGTGTGTTGTTCGATCAGTCAATATGTCAGTACGCGGATGTGCAGAGAGAGAGAGCGAGAGAGCGAGAGGACTCGGGACTCGGGAATGTGCATTGCTGATTTGCTCGTCTAGAGAGAGAGAGAGCCCGCGCTAGAGCATCTGCACTTTAAATATAATCGAAAAGGACAACCAGCGCGAGAAAATAATAGCGTCCTCTCAAGTGTAAGGTTTCAGCGTTCACACCTACTTTACTCTTGAGTCTTGCCTCTCCTAGTCATCTGGCACTCTCCTAGTCATTTGGCATGATTTGTCTACCATCCGATCGCGGACTAGACGCCATGTCAACTCGAGTGCCACCCAAACTTGGAAGCCAGTCGGCAAAAGGTCATTTGTTGCACAAGGTGGACACTGGACAACATTTCAGGCAGCCACAATCCCCTGCGCGAGCTCAAGTGGGGGTTGAGTTCCCGCCAATGCATCTAGGAAACGTTCTCAAACCAATTGGCTACGAGCAGTTGGTGAAAAGAAGCGCACTTTTTAAAGTTGAGATATGATCGGTGTGTAATGCATGCCCGCCCGTCCCCAAAAGTGGGGTAGACAACAGTTTGGTGTGCATCCAGCCCCAACAAAGGAGGGCGGCCTCATAGGCCTTCCAAAAAAGAGGGCCCTTCAAAATCCACAGCATAGCCACATACAATGCAAAAAATTTCCTCCAGAAACCTTCAGATGATCTATTGATCCACTAACGTCAAAAAATTAAACCCGATGGAGCGGTTTTGTCAATTCCCAACATTTCGCAAAATCAAGTACAAGTCTACAGTAGAGCAATGGGTAACCCAATCTATTGTCCAACCCCTCCTCATCATACCTAGGGAGATATGAGGGGTAGCAGCTACACAAGCTAACAACACTACTTGTGGATGCATTTTCAGCTGTATTGGCCAAATAGAGGCGATTTTATCCCACCTAAAGGAAAACCATCTAAACTACTTTGGAAAGCTACATATTAGTACCTACATGCCACAATGCTCTTAATTGACATTTATTTGAGTAGGTCCCCCCAATCTAGGAAAAATAAAAAGCCCTTCAAAACATATGAAGGGAATAAGTGAAGGGTGAGATTAGGAAATGAAAAGACCCATGGAAGTAGAAAGTCAAAAGAGGTTTTGTGTTTACATAAAGAGAGAAGCATTTTCTTCTCTTTAGAGTGTTCTTGCACTATGTAAGCAGTGAATATATTTATTTTGAAGCCATTAGGTATACCATTTGATAAATGCCACAATATGTATGAAAAATATTTATTGATTTGCAAGGTCCAGAGAGGACAATGTCTCTTTGGTGCAGTGTTCGGGAAAAATGTGTCTCAGCTTAATATCATGCCATTTTCAATTGCAAAAATGCCGGTTGAGGGCAAGGGGAAAGGGAGAAATTCCGGCCCAAAATAGAAAAAAGAAGAGTAAAAACCTGCAAAATAAGCCTAGTTTTCTAGACTTTCCTATTGGCAAATTCAAGAAAAGGAATTTTGTATGTTTGGGAAAATGATCTTTCCCGAACACTGCTTTGGTGAGTGAGAGAGATTAAAAGAGGGTAGGTATAACCAAAGCAAGAGTGATGAGAGAAACCGTTCTTAAATTTATCTTGATAGCAATTTGTTTATTCAATTTTTGGCCTGCTAAAGACCTCAGTATCCGTATGGATGAAGGTCGTTCAATTCTAGTTGTGAAGCATACGTCCCTCAAGAAGCCTTAAAAGTCTTGAAGTAAACTAGTATGTGACCCGCGCGTTGCTACGATCAAGGAAAAATCATCTTTATTCTCATAGGGCCATTTTCTCTTCCAAGTGGAACATTGTCAATACTCTCTTCCTACATGTATAGTCTATCACATTTCTAAAAGTGATGCATGACATGACCTCTTAATAGATGCTACAAAACATTCTTTGATACCAAGATTGGGAGCTTCTCATAGACATTATTTTTCATGAGGTGCTAGCCCTTGTTCAACAAACTTAGGAGTGCTCTAATTCTATTGAGGTGTGTGTTTGTGTGTCCGTGTGGGTGTATATATATATATATATATATATAAAAAGAGAGAGAGAGAGAGAGAGAGAGAGAGATTCCTCCTTTTGGTCTACCTTGATCTAGCAATGCTACCAAGCTTGATTATAGAGATTAGATAAGTTAGCATGGTGTGAAGAGATGAAACCTAAGAGAAGTCAATGTAATAATAATTTATTTAATTTTATATGGAGTGGGTTCTATGATTGGTTTCAATGATAGGAATACAATTGGATTCAATGTCTCTGCTCCACTCTCTTACTTGCTTCTATCCTTGCATCTTTCTTATGACCAAGGTTTGATAGTAGTGCACATCATAACTACTTAGGGTTGAAAAATGTGCTACCAAGTCGAGAAGCACAAATTGGGTAAGCTAGCAAGCTTTTAAAGATGAAGGCCCATAACTGCTACATTGTGTAATTATAAAACTTTTCATATCTAAGAGTAGAGTTATGAAAAGATTAGGGCTTATACTTTCCAATGTACGAGGAAAGCTTCCAGTTTCAAAGAGATGAGTTGGATTTCTTTTAATATTAAGAATGTGATTGACCCTTCCATCTATGTTTCTCTCTAGATGTCTTGCTTGCATCTATATCTATGTTTTGTGCACAAGCATAGTAATGTTTTACATTTTCACCTAATACAATAATGCAAAAGCAGCTTAGTACAATAAGGTGCACACTGTTTGTTCATGTACACTTTCACATCATTTGCAGCTTAAAATGTGATAGAAATGAAAGAAAAATAATGTCACTAAATTGTTTATTTTTGCGAGAGTTTTGGCCATTAGGCTAAACTGAAGGACGTGGTGCAAAATCGAGGTTGTGACCTGAAATCATGCATGTCATTGATCTCTATCTCCCTTTCTCTCCAAATTATATAGCATGTTCCTTGTTGAGAGAGTAGATTGTATTCAACCATTTACATGCTTGAGCTTATTCCCTTACGTGCAATCTATATCCTACCAACCATTTGGCTTAGCTCTTGATGCCTTAAATGTGAGACCAAACATTGAGGTAGTGTAGGAGAGCCTCTTCTCGTATATACACACATTATGTCCCTTGAAAAATTGAGAGTATAGATATCATACCCTACTTAAGTGCTCAGCTTTTGATCACATGAAATTTCTTGTCTTACATTTTAGCTTGGATCATGGCCTACATTTCTTTGTCTTCCAAAAACTTCATGGATTTAATTTTGTTAGTTGCCACCATTATATCCATGGTCTTCAAGCATGCTACCTGTAGTACTTGGTCCCACATGTCAATCTAATGTTTAAGTACAATGCCCCCCCCCCCCCCCCCTCTCTCTCTCTCTCTCTCTCTCTCTCTCTCTCTCTCTCTCTCTAACTTTGAGGTGATTGTGATTGTTTCTACTATATTAAAAATCCCACCCCCTCTCCCTCCTTGAGAAAGTATGCAATCATATAAGTACTTGCATTCAAGAATCTAAACTCCTTAACTATATCTTTTAGGCCTCTTGCCTTCTTATTCTCTCTCTCTCTCTCTCTCTCTCTCTCTCTCTCTCTCTCTCACAGAACTCATTTGATAGTATTTGTCACTCAATTATTTATTTTGGTGATGTTAGACATTCTCTTTGTGTGTGTCTGTGTGTGTATGTGTGTGTGTATGTTGTGTGTCTTATTTAAGCTATGCAACATGAAAACTCCTTGCCAACAATGTTTGGAGAAGGTTTGCCTAAGCTTGGCTGTTGAGAGTCTAGATTAACGGGTCTCAAACGGCATTAATACGAAGTAAAGCAGGTAAAAATAGTTAAAAATGCTATAAAGTTGCAGATTTTAGAGCTTATTAGTACTTCTAGTGTGCATCTTAATGGAAGGGATATGTGCATTGTAGGTACATCAACAAAGTGAAGGCCATTTCAGCTACAAAAGGACAGGTACCTCTCAAGGGCTTGAGAGAGAGAGAGAGGAGAGGAGAGGGAGAGGGAGGCATGTTGCCTAATCAAGGGAGACACACATGCGACCACCGCTATTTGTTGATACACAGGTTTGCAAGCACCTTCTCTAATTGATACTATGCAAGGGTAGAAGGGGAGGGTTACGTGTGGAGAAGTCATGAGTTTAGGAAAAATTTTATGTCAATAAAGAAGTTATTGAATATTCTAACATCATAGAAAAAAATTCAAATTATTTCAAAGATTTTAAACATCTGATAAAATTGGAATGATACAAAGATGATACACATAAGTTTAGATCTCTGTCTCTCTCTCTCTCTATGTCTATATGTGTGTGTGTGTATGTATGTATGTAAATACACACACACACATACACATATACATATGTGTGTGTGTATATACTTACTTACTTACACACACATACACACACACACACACGCGCGCGTATATATATATGCATATATATAACATTTAAAGACGACTACTCTCTCTCTCTCTCTCTCTCTCTACCTCCCCCCCCCCCTAAAATTTTGAGGTCATTGTGATTGTTTCTATGATATTAATAATCCCACCCCCTCTCCCTCCTTGAGAAAGTACGCAAGCATGTAAGCACTTGAGTTCAAGAATCAAGACTCATTGGATATTTTTTTTTTCTCTTGTCTTCTTCTTCATCTTTTCCTTCTTCTGTCTCTTTCTCTCTGTCACCTCTCTCCCTCTCAAAACTCATTTGATAGTATTTGTTACTTGATTATTTATTTTGGTGATGTTAAACATTGGGTGTGTGTGTGTGTGTGTGTGTGTGTGTGTGTGTGTGTGTGTGTGTGTGTGTGTGTGTGTGTGAGTGTGTGTGTGTGTCTTATTTAAGCTATGCAACATGAAGTCTTCTTGCAAGCAGTGTTTGTAGAAGGTTTGCCTGAGCTTAGGGGTTGAGAGTCTAGATTGATCGGTCTCAAACCATGTTAACAGGAAGTAAAGCGGGTAAAAAATAGTCAAAGGATGCTCTAAAAGAGATTACTAGTACTTCTAATGTGCATCTTAATGAAAAGGAGATGTGCATTGTAGATACATCAACAAAGTGAAGTCCATTTTGGCTACAAAAGTGCAGATGCCAAAAAGTTCTCAAGGGATTGGGGAGAGAGAGGGGGGGGAGGAGGGGCTTGCTTAGTCAAGGGAGACACACATGAGGCCACCGCTATTCATCGATACATTGTCTTGTAACTTCTAATGTCTGTTTAGATTGTTCCTACACCCTTGAACATTTTGTTCTCTCTCCTCTTGCATCATTGTTTGGGCACTAAAAAAATTTCATCTCTCTCTCTCTCTCTCTCTCTCTCTCTCAAGTTGATTTTTGATTGGCACCCTTGCTGCCAATCAAAAGTTTAGAGAATTTATAGATTTTTTAAGCATGGACCATAGGTTAACTCTTAAAAAATAAAAAGAACAAAATATCCAAGAATTGGTAAAAAGTTGATTTTTGATTGGCACCCTTGCCTGCCAAAGTTTAGAGAATTTATAGATTTTTTAAGCATGGACCATAGGTTAACTCTTAAAAATAAAAAGAACAAAATATCCAAGAATTGGTAAAATGTCCATCAACTGGGCAATCTCTCTACTCATTTGGGGTGCTAATTTTTATTGCCTCTCATCCCAACGTCGGAGAAAGACAATAAGAAACCTCTTACACAAGATTCATTCACAAAATCCCTTAACAAATAGCGTTCAATACGTACACAGGAATCAGGAATCTGTCAGGTGACTGAATCCGAACTGAAAACTGAATACACAAAAAAACAAGAACTTGACATTGCACGAGGCTTCAATCCTCTTCTTCTTCTTCATTCCACACGTCCAAAACGTTACAACCATCAGGGAATAACCCATTTTTAATTCGAAGAAGTTTTGTCCCTTTCACACTACAAATCCTGACTACTTCCTGAAAAAACTACAAACGATGAACTGGAATTATAAAACTACACCCATTTTGAGTTTAACACCTGCCACAGCCCGGTGGTGGTAGAATTTTTTTCAAAAACTTTTGACTCGTTTCCCACAAATCTCTTGTTGAAAAAAACCTTAGTGCTAATAACTATACAGAGTACAAAGTGAAGTGCCTGGAACTTAATCCAAGATTCACAAACTACACACTACATAATCACTAAACACTGCCCATTGTCCCCTCGAAGGATTACATTGATATCCCAATTTGTGCACCACCTCGCCATTAAGAGTGATTTACAAATGCACCATTTATAGCAACATGCTAAGGCCGGGAACCCATCAAGTCACACTCCATGAACATTCAATAAAAATAGCCAAATTCAGGTTTAGGATCCTCTGTATCCCTTAAATCTGCCTGATTGAAAACTGCATTCCTACAAACTGCATCTCTTTGCAAATCTGAAATTCATCAAACATATCCTCAAAATGTCTTCTCAAGAAAAAAAATTGATTCCAAGAACCATAGAAAAACTGATCTAAATGCTCCACAAACATCTCCTCTTCAATATCCATCATTCTCGACAAATCAAACTCAGAACACTTTCCTCTTTGCAACTCAACCATTCCATTCATCAAAGTTTGCCACTTTTGCAAGAAAAACATCCAAAACATCAAATCCCTTTGAACTCCACGAGCATTTTGCAAAATCAGGTTCAAAACCTTCATCTCCTGATCATTGTTTTGCAAAATCTGATCCAAGCAATATGAGATTAACAAAATTGAATCATCAAAATCAGCATCTTCCATTTGCAAAATCTGGTTTGCATGCTCAAAATTCAAGAAATCTGAAAAATTCATGTAAGGTTAAGCTTCATCCACTTCAGACACTTCACAATTTGGAGCATCTGCAACTTTGAGCTCGGTAACCATCATTGCATAATTTAGAAACATCTCCACACTCAATGTTAACCACCAATTTGCCGCAAATAGTCTTTTAGATAAATCAGGTTTTAGTTCAAAATGAGATATGAACGGTTCGATATGAAAAAAAACCTTGCAAACCATCAAACATTGCTTCTTCAACATCTCCAACACTTGTGGAAAAAGATTAGAATCAACTATGGACTCCACATCATCCAAAACAAGCTTTCCCTGATCTTCGTGAATTGGGTCATTGAAAAAATAGCCAACTTGATCTTTGCCTCCTGCATCCTACTTCAAATCCCTTTACAAAATAGTAAACTCTCCTCTTCTTCAAGTAATTTCAGGTCTTTAGGTCCTTTCTCAAATTTAGGTATACATTCAAGAACAAATTCAGTTTTCTTTTCATGTTCAGGTTCATGTTCAGATTCAGGTTTAGTTTCAGGTTTAGGTTCCTCAAAAAGACTGAAGAAATATTCAAGGTAGGATGAAAAATTTGCAACCATTAGACACTTCCTCTTGAGCATCTGCAATATCTTTGCATGTAGATGAAACACTTCAAAATTTGAATTAGACTCAGTATGCCAAAACAATTGATTTTCTTGAAAATTTTGATTCAAGAAACACCAAAACTAATCTGCTTCTTCATCAAAATGATAAGATTCAAAGCTTGAAAATAACAGGTTGAAATCTTTTTCACACATAAAAAACACCACCAAGATGGCTTGCTCATATTTCTCCTCAAAAACAGAAAGAAATCCACTTTCTAGCCACAAAACAGTTCAACTACTGATATCCTCTTGAAATTAAAAACTTTTCACTTGTGCTCCTTGAAAAACTTTCCTTATGTCATCAAGCATGAAGACATAAAACCAATGAAATATAAGAATATCAACAGCATTTCCTCCATCAACAACATCACATAGAAATGTAGAACCATCTTTATGAAAACCCACTTCACCATCATCAAGAACTTGCAAAAGGCTTGCATAATCATCAGTCAAAACCATCTCCTCGGCATCAACAAAACCATTGACATCAGAAACATGACCACATAAGGAATACAAATCTTCAAGAATACCATCAGGAAATTGAACTTCTTTGCAAAAGTTTGCACATCCAACCTACGCAATGATTGAACTTGGGCAAGAACCAACATCATAACAATCATTCAAGATAACATCATCATGCAAAATATCATCCATAATAGCAAGATATGAAGAAGACTCCATATTCTTGAATTGAGTAAATTGAAGATTCAGATCCTCAATTTGATTATCCTTATTCAAAACAGCTTTCTTAAGAGCAACATGAACCTCATAGCAGTAACAAATATGTAAGTCAGCTTTAGTTTGAACCTAAGAAATCTCCACCATGAATGATGCCTTCTCTTTTTGAAGTTGACTAATTTTGGAAACCGCTTCATTATCCGCAACCATATTTGAATACCTCTCATTCTCCAAATCCAAAGAAAGGTTATGGATCATCTCCGCTTGAGAAATAACAAGACTTTACAGTTCATCAAATTAAAGTACATAACTTCTTTGAAAAATCAGTAATCTCAGGATCAGGGACCTGAATTGTGAAACTCTATAAATCAGGAACCTTTGACATCAAAACTTGCAATTCAGGGACTTGAAATTCAAGATACTTGTCTTCACAACTTGAATAACTCATATCCACTCATGGAAATTGGTTTTCAATCTTCAAGACTCCAAAAAACACTTCTCCATCAACACAAACACCTCCTGATTGTCACTTGTAAGATACTTCTCATCAAGATACATCAAAAACTGATTCATCACATCATTCTCATCATTAGCACACAGTATGTCTTTATCTCTCTTCGTCTCTTTCACTTCATTATATTGTAATCAGATGTCTCCCTGAATATGAACCTCTTCAAGATTGATGTTCAATGTTCGTATATGGGTTTGTATGGATATTGGTGGCTTCTCTCCACTTGCATTCCCTTCTTCTCCATAACCAATTCTTCTTTGGGTAACTTTCATTCTCTTTCTGCAAAGACGTGAGTCTCTTTGATGTGAGGTTTGGGGATAGTTGGCAATCCTCTTGGCTCTCTTGGCTCTTGAGTTGCTCCTGACTTCCTCCTTCTTCCTCCTCTTGGACTTCATCTCCCTTGCTTTGAACTATATCTCCTTCTTCAACCAACACCTTCTCTTCAATAATTTTTACATATAGAACTTTGTTCTCACATTCAAGAACATCAAAATCAGGTTGAAAAACTTTAGGTGCTGAAAAATCATATTCAGGCTTTGAAAATTCATGTTTTGAAATTGCAAGTGCTTGAAAAACTACTGGTAACTGAAAACTGACAACTTGAGGATGTTTTATGTTGGAAACATTAACAGGTTGTTGAAAACACCATTGAGAATCAGCATCACTCAGATCATCACCAAACTCATCTTCATATTGCTCTGAAATACATTCACACGCTTCTTGCAACCTTGATATTCGCATAACAGTTGAGCATGACTTTCTCTTCTTATTGACATGACTATTATGCCACTTGTGTGCATCATCAAGAACATCAAAAAACCAATCTAGATCCTCTTGAGCATCGCACATGTCCTGATGACATGATGCATCCTGAAAACATTGCATAATCCGATACAACTCCCTGCACAACTTTGGCATGCATTACTTCACACATACCTCTTCCTTCTAACAAAACGTACACATATAAGGACATTTCTTGATGGAATGGCCATGCTTTTGACAAATAAGACATTGCTTCTTCTTCTTCTTCTTCTTTGCCATTAAGTAGACATTAAAGAAATAGAGACAAATAATATCACCATAATCCAAGAATCAGTATGACACTGCATAAAATTGAAATTTCCTACAAACTATCAGGAAATTGCCTAAATCTGCTTGAATTTCCTGCGAACTGTCTGAAAATTGCTTGAATTTGTCCGAATTTCCTACGAATGTAAGGAAAACACCATGCATTGTTAAAAAATGCCATCATGTTGCAAAAATTACCCTGAAAACAATAGGACAACACCCCAACTGTTGAAAAATGCATGATTTTTGAAATGCCATGAAAACCAAAAACACCTTGAATAGAACTAGGGTTTCCACTCCTTAATTTGCCACTTCTGACAAAAACCAGCTAAGGATCGCCATGTGTTATTGCCTCTCATCCCAACGTCAGAGAAAGACAATAAGAAACCTCTTACACAACATTCATTCACAAAATCCCCTTAACAAACAACATTCAATACATACACAGAAATCATGAATTTGTTAAGTGACTGAATCCGAACTGAAAACTGAATACACAGAAAAACAAGAATTCGACATTGCACAGGGCTTCAATCCTCTTCTTCTTCTTCTTCCACACGTCCAAAATGTTACGACCATCAGGGAATAATTTTTTATTTGAAGAGATGTTGTCCCTCTCACACTACAAATCCTGAAAAAACTACAAACACTGAACTGGAATTATAAAACTACACCCATTTTGGGTTTAACACTAATGTGAGGGTTGGCCTTTGTCGGGCATTTAATCCATTTTCTATGGGTGAAAAACTTAGCTACACTTTTAAAAATACACTAATGTCAAAAAACAATATCTTGAAAATTTGAAGGGCTTGAAGGGTGCGCGAGCTCAACGATAAAATCTTTGTCTCTCTCTCTCTCTCTCTCTCTCTCTCTCTCTCTCTCTGATACATGGTGTACGTGTATGCACACATAGGCAATGTGATGGTCTCTCTCTCTCTCTCTCTCTCTCTCTCTCTCTCTCTCTCATGGTCAATAACATGGAGAACAATCCCTACATTTGCATGTCATGCATCTCCTCAAAGCGAGATAGCTCCAAGTCGACGTTAGGCGAGCTTTTTTCTTTTTGTCAAGCCTTTTAAAGAAATACGTACTTCCAAAAATTTATAAAAAATATCAATATTGGTCTTGAACAAAAGCCCCTTGAGAAGATAAAGCTAAATATATCTTCAAAATTTACATTTCCATTAAATAGAAAAAATTTCACTAAAATTCTTCTTTTTTTGTTATATCTTCAAAAAGTAAATTCGCATTAAGTAGTGAAACTTCCACTAAAATTATCCCTTTTTTGCTATGTACAATCAAATAGAAACATTTATTGTATGTAAAATAGAAAGTCTTTTGATTTTACATTTGAAAAGGCTTGTCATTCCTTACATTCTGCAAAGGCTGTCATTTCTTACAATCTTACCCTTCACTTTTGCATTTTAGATTAGATGTTTTGCAAGTTTTTTTTAAAATGAACCAAGGGAGTGACACGTGGAAGCTCTCTCCTTCCTTGAAAATTTTAAGCCGCTTCATATATAGTATAGATACGCACTTCCAAAAATTTATACAAAAATATCAATATTGGTCTTGAACAAAAGCCCCTTGAGAAGATAAAGCTAAATATCTTCAAAATTTACATTTCCATCAAATAGAAAAAGTTTCACGAAAATTCTTCTTTTTTTTGTTATATCTTCGAAAAGTAAATTCGCATTAAGTAGTAAAACTTCCACTAAAATTATCCCTTTTTTGCTATGTACAATCAAATTGAAACATTTATTCATTCTATGTAGAATAGAAAGTCTTTTGATTTTACATTTGAAAAGGCTTGTCATTCCTTACATTCTGCAAAGGCTGTCATTTCTTACACTCTTACCCTTCACTTTTGCATTTTAGATTAGATGTTTTGCAAGTTTTTTTTAAAATGAACCAAGGGGGAGTGACACGTGGAAGCTCTCTCCTTCCTTGAAAATTTTAAGCCGCTTCATATATAGTATAGATACGCACTTCCAAAAATTTATAAAAAATATCAATATTGGTCTTGAACAAAAGCCCCTTGAGAAGATAAAGCTAAATATCTTCAAAATTTACATTTCCATCAAATAGAAAAAGTTTCACGAAAATTCTTCTTTTTTTTGTTATATCTTCGAAAAGTAAATTCGCATTAAGTAGTAAAACTTCCACTAAAATTATCCCTTTTTTGCTATGTACAATCAAATTGAAACATTTATTCATTCTATGTAGAATAGAAAGTCTTTTGATTTTACATTTGAAAAGGCTTGTCATTCCTTACATTCTGCAAAGGCTGTCATTTCTTACACTCTTACCCTTCACTTTTGCATTTTAGATTAGATGTTTTGCAAGTTTTTTTTTAAAATGAACCAAGGGAGTGACACGTGGAAGCTCTCTCCTTCCTTGAAAATTTTAAGCCGCTTCATATATAGTATAGATACACACTTCCAAAAATTTATAAAAAATATCAATATTGGTCTTGAACAAAAGCCCCTTGAGAAGATAAAGCTAAATATCTTCAAAATTTACATTTCCATCAAATAGAAAAAGTTTCACGAAAATTCTTCTTTTTTTTGTTATATCTTCGAAAAGTAAATTCGCATTAAGTAGTAAAACTTCCACTAAAATTATCCCTTTTTTGCTATGTACAATCAAATTGAAACATTTATTCATTCTATGTAGAATAGAAAGTCTTTTGATTTTACATTTGAAAAGGCTTGTCATTCCTTACATTCTGCAAAGGCTGTCATTTCTTACACTCTTACCCTTCACTTTTGCATTTTAGATTAGATGTTTTGCAAGTTTTTGGCTTTCTAAAAGAAACCCTTAGTGTTGTGTTGGGTTAGGGGGACTTTCATTGTTTTAAGTGCATGATGGAGACTTACCTTTCATTTCACATCGTGACCTGTCTTTACTTTTCTTGCATTCTACTGTTTTATAATGCTAAAGTGAAGTTTCACCTTGCATAATTTTGGTAAATTTTACACACACACATATGTTTTTTTTGCATTCTATTGTTTTAGAATGCTAAAGTGAAGCTTCACCTTGCATAATTCTAATAAATTCTACACACACACATATATTAATTAGTTCTTTTTATTTCACCTTTCATTTCACACCTTCACATGGCTTTACATTTCTTGCATTTTATAGCTTAGTGTTAACGTTCGAGAAAGTCTCTTTTATTAAGCGGTTGCTGATCGAGTTTCCTCCTCACAAAGAAGAAAATAAAAAATGCTAGCAAAAAATTTGAGATTTGTAGAATTTTTGGATTACTTTCTCACATAGTTCATCGGTTTTTCTTTCGTTTACCATGGTTTGCAGCTAGCTAGTCTCGATTTTCAATCGGCTTAAGACTAAGCAATCCTTTCCCAAACAGTGATACCACTTTAATTTAACCTAACAATTTTATCACTTTCTTATTGTTTTTGAAAGTCGTCGTGACCCTTTCACTTGTTTTCAAAGTGAACCAAGGGAGTGACACGTGGAGGCTCTCTCCTTCCTTGAAAGTTTTTAGCCGCTTCATATATAGTATATAAGATATCATGTCCTTTCAAATGCTATTTTTCAAAGCTGCATTCATTTTTTTGTCGAAAAAGACATTAGAGAACAAAGGAATAAAAAGAGTGTCTTTATGGAGTTTGATCCATGATGTGAAGTATTGACTCAATATTTGTTTTTTTATTTTGATTTGTAAAGAGTCCTTTCATTTAAAGACTTCACAAAAATTCATTTCATTAAATTGTTTTATTATCCATCTTTTTCTATGAAGGCTTCAAAATATTCTTTTGTTTTAGTTTTTCAATGTGTCTTTTTATTTTATTGTTTTTCTTATTTTAACTTTATTTTATTTTGGTTTCAATGATAATGTGCAATGTGCACCTTTCACTTTATTATTTTGGAAAAATTACCAAAACACCCTCTCATTTGTGGAAATTCTCAAAATATCCCTTGAGTTTCAAATATTCTCAAAATACCCTTGTATCTACTTTGGTTGGACTCTTGAAGGTTTTTTAATCTCTATTCCTTTTTGATAACTGAGATTCATTTTTGAATGCTTAGCATGTAATTTGTCACAAATTCCCTCGCCAAAAAAGGCAATCATGTCTAAAAACAATGAAGCAATTCATCTTTAATGCCTACATAACCAGCTCAAATTCTAGTTTTAGCCTCTTGTATTGTAGACTATCAGTCTTCTTATAATTTTTTTAATCTTTGGAGATATTTAATCTCACAACCAGGGGTATTTTGAGAATTTTGAAAAATTTGAAGGGTATTTTGAGAATTTATGGCAAAATATTGGGGGTATTTAGGGATTTTTTGAAATTTGAGAAGTATTCTAGGAATTTCCACAAATTAGAGGGATATTTTGGTAAACCATGTGTGATTATGTATGTAAATAATATAATTTTATATTAAAACACAAGAAAACTTCTATGTGATTTTAGACACTCATAAAACTTACTCTCCATAAATCTTATCCTCCCCTTAACTTAGCAGGCCTTTGTGCTTCCTCACCTTGTTTGCTAAGTAGGAAATACATCACTGTAAAATCTTTGAAAGTGTTTGACAAAAACTTAAAACATTCATAGCAGCCCACATTGAGGTGATTCTACATCTTGAAGCCTGAACCTTGATGTGATCAATATTGAACTCTATATACTCTAAGTGAACAACCAATAAAGTCTATGTATTTTGTGTGCATTACGTGAATTCTTGTTTGTGTTATGTTTAAATTACATTAGCACGAGCTAGAAGATCCAAGAAAAATGATTTCCAACAATATAGCAAATTTGGGGCCACAATTTCTAGAACAGTAGGTTGATGTACCCATAAAATAACAAGACAAGCATTGTGTGTGTGTGTGTGTGTGTGTGTGTGTGTGTGTGTGTGTGTGAGAGAGAGAGAGAGAGAGAGAGAGAGAGAGAGAGAGAGCATGTATGTTCATGACCATAAGTGATGTGCAGAGATAGAGAGCGATAGAAGGAACATGATCCATGGGTGCAATCTCCCTCCATGTAAAAATGGGCATCTTCCTTCTGCATATATTCAATTGATAGATGAAAAGTCAGCTCAAAATAGATACATTTCACTTTGTGTAAAAATAGGAATTGTTCATAACTCTATTTACAAGAAGATTATAATCACTCTAGCTATAAGGAGATAAGTGAGTGGTGCATGCCAATTGCATAGAAGATGTGACCACACAATCTATACTTGAAACGGTTGCTCATGCCCCACTCATTAATCTTCTATACAACAACACTGTACAATGTGATCATAAAAATGATATCAATCATCAATGCACCATCAATATAGTCAAATCCAAATAAAAAATATTCAAGTAGCCAAATATTCACTTCCGTTGCATACCCCAGGGTTAAAAGACAATTGTCTTAAATTGTCACCAAAATGATAGCAATGGCTGGCAACTTGTAGTCTGGTCTTGTAATTAATGTTGTCTAAATTGGCGAATCTACACCAATAGGCATGCTGCCTAAATTAGAGTATCTCCATTGTGATCATGCTACCTAAAGCGACCAATTTGCATTGAAAGGGGATCACTACTTAAATTGGTGAATCTATGATCCTAGACAAAAGTTTTGCAAATATCTAGCGGTGCTAGTGTGGACTTAGGGATATTTGTGATATCCACTAGCATGCTTCGAAGGCACGATTTTTAAATTTCACTAAGTACAAAGTCTAGGTGATCTATCTACAAGCACCCATACCGAGCCACAACCATGTATGGTTTGGTAGACCTATAATAAATTGCATAGAGATATTGCACTTGTGATGCGAAAAGCTTCATAAGCTATTGAATTTATGAATTTGCATGCCGTTCCAAATTTATGTTTGCTAAACACTAGGGCCCATAACACCTAGTGTGCATGCATTTAGTAAAACTTATCCAAACCTACATTTTCATGACTATACTTGCCAATGCTTATGGCAGATGTTCTGCTCATAGCATAAATGGATAAAATGTGTAAATAGATCTACAAAAAGAAACTAGATACTTCCCATTGCAATTAATTGAAAGCCTTGCTACAAAATTTGAACCGTAACAGAATGTGAAAAATAAATCACATCTAGGCACAAATAATGAAACATTTTCAATAACAATACATAGCCTTGCTATATGCGTAAACAATCATCTATTAATGTTGGGAAACACAAGCCAATATCAGTACTACCAGTCATCCAGAGAAGGATAGGTAGTTTACAGGTGTTAATCTCATGCTACTAGTGTTACCATATACATGTGGTAGTGATTTGTGTGAACACACTAGGACCGCCGGGGCATTTTTCCCCTCTTTAGGAGGTTTTTTCCCCCGAGCATTGTATATACGCCCATCACTCTAGGGCTGTCTATCTTTCCATTGCACACTAAGTAACACACTTTCTATTGTGTGCCTTGAGCTTCCTTCATCTTCTCCAAGCTGTGTGCGTTTCTCTGCAACCCTAATTCCAACAATTGGTATCAGAGCAGGTTACGTCCTCATGGGCTTAGTCGCCAGCTGCTCCAGCACATGCCTTCTCACTTTCTCTGATTACAGTGAGCTTTGGCGAATGTTGTAGGTCGACAAATATTTTGGGAGAGCTCATAGAGCCAGTCTGCTCAAATTTCTGATTCGAGCTCATTTCGGCCTTCGTTTCCACTATAGGCAGGTCTGCACAAGCAATTTCATCATTTTGTGCAGAATTTCTATTAGTGCCGATTTTTGCATAACAGGTGCCTTACAGTATTCTACGGTTTGTGCTATATAGCATGTGTTGTTCCCACTCCGTTTCTCCTATTTTTGGGAAGGTTTCACATCAGGTGCATCATTTACCATGGCTGACAACAACACAGATGTCTTCAAGATGTTTGATGGTGAGGACAGGTTGGATGGGGACAATTACCCTATGTGGGCTTATATGATGCAACACGTTCTTGTGTCAAAGGGCATCTAAAATATTGTGCAGGGCATTGATGTACGTCCTGGTTCTGAGGATGTAGGCGATGTTGAGGATGTTGCAGGTCTTCCTGCAAGGGTTGCTGCTATTAGAGTTGTTTTGCCTACAACAGAACAAGCTCGTTGGGATGTAAATGATGTGCAGGCTCATGCATTGATTGCATTGTCTGTGAAGCACACCATTGTTCCTCACATCCGTTCAACAAAATCTACAAAACAGGCTTGGGATATTTTGGTTGGTCTTTATGCAAGCCGCAATGAAGCTAAAATTGTTTTGCTGCGTAAAGAGCTGGAGTCGAAGATTATGCATGAGGAAGATGATATGGACACTTTTCTTGTTGGTGTCAAGGATATCAACGAGCAAATTATTTTTGCAGGTGAAGTCATTTTAGACAGTTCCCTTGTGCATACTGTTCTTGATGCCTTACCAGATTCTTACCAGACTTTTGCTAGTACTTGGAGACTTATGACCCAAGGAAATCCAAAAGTTGTCAAGTTTGATGCATTATGCACATTGCATGACATTTACAGTGGAACATATTGGTCGTATAAGTATTAGTGGTTCACGTGTACAAATATGGCTTGCAGCATTGGAGACTCTAAGCTTTTTTCTTTTTTTACCTCCAGTTCTACAACTTGAGCCGATGCCAATCCCTTTTGGAAGCAATTGACATAATTATCATGTAAACCAGGGCTGAAAATGCAGCTTTCAATGAGGCCGATGATAGAAATCAACGAAAACACTTACCTCCATTGCATCAGGGTTTTCAAAATTTTTAGCAGTTAGATTCCTTAGCGCAACCCCCAAACCTCGTAGATCTGACCTTCCTTACCAATTATTCATTTAAGCACCGGGTTGCACATGCCATTGAGTAGGCACACACACCCAAATTTAGGCCAAAATTTTATGCAAAAATTAGATCAATTCCACATTGGAATGCATAAATTGCAAACTCAATCAAGCATAAGTGAATGCATGCATGCTCAATTTCTAAAAATTTAGCACTATTTTTACCCAATCAAGCAATGCACACACTCAAAAATTGAGCACAAATGACCAATTTTTTCTCAATTGGCAATGAATTTAAGCTTATACCTAATGATTGCACACACTTTTCATGAAAATTTCATAACAAAAAATCATTTAGGTGCCCTAATTGACCATCAATCATAGAAAATTAAGTGGTCTTGATAGGCACACACACTCAATCTTTGCCCAATTTTTTGGCAATTAGGCTTATCCAAATGATTGAATTAGCCTAACATACACATCATTTACATGATTGCATACTCATGTATCATCAATTCCACCACTTTATACGCATGCACACACTAAAGATTAGGTGCACACTTGAAATTTTTGACAGTTTTTTCCCTCTTTGGTGTATGCACACACACAATGATTTTTATGCACACACATGAATTCTTGATGAGAATTAAGCATTATTTGGATACACACAAAGTTCATTAGTCACAATTTGACTATCAATTTCATTCAAAGTGTATCAAATTAGGTGCAAAGTGTAGGTCAATTTGTGTTACACACCTAATTTTAGAAAATAATTAGCAAATTGAATCACATTGATCAATCAAGAATTGACATAACAAGTGAGTGCACTTAAATCGTAATTACACTCCAAGCTATTCCTTTGCTCCACGCGAAGTCGCATCATGGCACACAAGTGTGTGCACCATCAAATCGGCTCCAAAATTGACCATTTGTAAGTCAAAATCAAACACTCAAATCATCAAATTAGGCATAAATTGGTACAATTAACTTGATTAAAGTGATGATTCCACCTCTTGTAAGGGGATTTCACATACTTTACACTTCAAATGTTAGTGGTTAGGTTAGCAAGGTTAGTCAAAATTAGTATAAATTAGCATGAAATTAGTACAATTAGCATGGAAAGAAGCAAAATTAGTAAGGGATAGCATGAAATTAGTGAAATTGGCGGTGGAATTGGGGATTTGGGGTTAACTCAACATTAGCATCAACTTCTTACACAATCATCATCAAATCACACCAAAATTAAGTTACACAAACTCAAAAACCGAGAAATTAGTAATGAAATTACTCTATTCTACACATCCTAAACTCACTAGCTTAGGTTATCGTTCCTCGGCAACGGTGCCAAATGTAGGGATGTGTTGTAGCACGACCTAATCGCAACCAACAAAATTGTCAAATCGTGGATCAGCAACCCGGCTAGGGCATGGAAGCACGAGCCTAAGATGTATAGACATAGAGGATTCAAGGGATCCTTCTTCTCATCATAGAGAGAAGCCATGGAAAGGGCTTCCTCTAATCAAAAACAAATTCCTACTTACTAATCACTTGCACACAATCATGTGGTTGAATTTAACCTCTCACATCAATCACTCTTATTCACAACTCTTAATCACAACTACACAAGCATGCAATTAACATGCCTACTCCGCATTAGTGTGTCCATTCCGGCACAACCCCTCAATGCGACTACATATGCACACACACTAACCACACACCTTGTAGAGAGAGATGAAGAGAAGGAATGCACAGTCATCACACACCATGGCCAATGGTGTGGATATAATAGATTAACTCAAAAAAGGGATTATGAGATCTACCATCACACTAATACAATCTCACTCCACATAATCAAACAAAGAAAACTAATAAGAAAGAAAGTGTAATTGATTATTAGAAATCAAGAGCTACATGGGCATGGAAAGCCCATGAGCCTCATGACCATCCACTCTACAAAGAGGAGAACTCACCCAAAAATGACCACTCATTAAGCATAGGGCTCTTTTATAGCTTTGGGCCTTAAACCCTTCAACTATGGGATAAAGTTGCTCTCTAGCTTAGACTCATACAACTTTGGAACTCCGACATGAGCCCAAGTCCCTATACAATGAAAGGAAATGTTGTGCACTATAGCACATCTACAGCTTGGTACATATTCGATGTAGCCTGTGTTAGCTGCTGCTAACAATTGAAGAACTGAACATAGTTCAGGATCACAATGATGCGCAAGACATTAATATGTTGACTGAAATTAATGATGTCTTCCATGATGCACATGAAACTCTATCTTTGCAGAGTTCTATGCCAACTGAACTCCTTGTAAGTGGTGAAGTATCCCATATATGGATTCTTGATTCGGGTGCTTCGTTGCATGTCACACCTCATAGGCATTGGTTTACTACATACGAGGAAACCATTGGCTCTGTTACACTTGGTGACAGTTACTCTTGTGACATTGTTGGCATAGGTGATATTGTCATGGTTATGGAAAATGGGGTGAAGTTTATCATCCATAATGTGTGTCATGTTCCATCCTTGACATGCAATCTGATTTCGGTTGGACGTCTTGATGACTTGGGTTATAAAGTCACTTTTCATTAGCAGTCTTGGCGTGTTGCAAAGGGTCATCTTATTATTGCCCATGGTTCCAAAGTTGGTTCACTTTATCCTCTTTATGTATCTGATAAAAACAGTGTTTTTTCTGTAATCGAGCTGCCAACCATTGCTTTGTGGCATAGCCGTATGTCAAAGAAGGGAATGGAGACACTCTCTCGTTTGGGCTACTTACCATCTTTGTCATTTTTTGATTTTCCCTTTTGTGAGCACTGTCAATATGGAAAGCAAACACGGATACATCGTACACATTCTTTTGACAAAGAAAGAAAACCCTTAGAGCTTGTGCACAATGATTTATGTGGGCCTATGCCTTCTAAATCCCATGGTGGTGCGTCCTATTATGTTACATTCATTGACGATGCAACACAACATGTTTGGATCTACACCATGAAGTCTAAACATGAGACCTTTTCTTGAAGTTGAAAGATTTGCGCGCTCAGACAATGGTGGAGAATATGTCTCCAAAGAGTTTACAGACTTCTGTTCAAGTAGGGGAATTAAGCGTGAGTTTACAACTCCTTATACCCCTGCACAAAATGGTGTTGCGGAATGAATGAATAGGACCATCCAAGAGTGGATTATGTCTATGCTATCACAGGCTAATTTAACGCAAGTGTTTTGGACCGAAGCATTATACACAGCTGTGTACTTGAGCAATAGATCACCACATGCTTTATTACAATTTTGTGTACCTTTGGAGTTATGGT
The DNA here is from genome assembly GCF_014529385.1 of Adiantum capillus-veneris. NCBI lineage: Eukaryota > Viridiplantae > Streptophyta > Polypodiopsida > Polypodiales > Pteridaceae > Adiantum > Adiantum capillus-veneris. The sequence goes on along the minus strand of NC_140940.1, from coordinate 107,860,274 downwards.
CAGGACATAAATTGTCTTACGAAAAACTCCGCACATTTGGCTGTGAAGCTTATGCACATATACCCAAGGAGCTGCGTACTAAGCTAGATCCTAAATCCAGGAAATGCATCTTCATTGGCTATGGTGTAGATGGTCAATTTGGTTATCGTTTATGGGATCCGAAAAGTCGATCAGTGATCCGTAGCAGTGATGTTGTCTTTAATGAGACTAATATGCATAGACAACCAATGAAAGAGGTTGAAATCCGGAAAGTGACATTTTTTGATGTATCACCTCCTGTCCAGATAGCTCCCGAGCTAATTACTACACAGGCTAGTACAAGTTCTGATCAACCACGGAGATCTTAAAGAGTCTCACATCCGCCAAAACGTTTTGTTACAGGCGTGGATTTTGTTTTGTTGACAGATAGTGGTGAACCTTCTTGTTACAAAGAGGCTATGCTAGCCAATGATGAGGTTCAATGGGAACATGCTATGATGAGGGAGCTATCCAATATTGCAAAGATGTTTGTTCTTTTGCAAAGAACAAAACATGGGAACTTGTTCCATTGACAAAAGGTAGGAAAGCATTGCCTTATAAATGGGTTTACAAGAAGAAGATTGACAATTACAAAGCTCGTTTAGTGGCCAAAGGTTTCAAGCAAGAATATGGCAGGAAATCTTTTCTCCAATGGTCAAAATGACCACACTGAGAATGTTGCTTGCTTTGGTTGCCACTGAAGATATGGATCTTGATTATATAGATGTCATTATAGCTTTCTTACATGGTGATCTTGAGGAAGAGATTTATATGTAGCAACCTGAAGGGTTTGTGCTAAAGGGAAAGGAATATTTTGTCTGTAAGCTTCTGAAAGTCTCTATGGCTTGAAGCAATCATCCAGACAATGGTATCAAAAGTTTGATGCATTTATGCATTCCCTACCTTTACGTGAAAAGACAACCCCCCAATGGACAACTTATTATGCTTATCCTTTATGTAAATGACATGCTTATTGCTGGTCATTCCAAGAAGGAGATTGTTGACTTGAAAACCAAGCTGGAAAGTCAATTTGACATGAAAGATTTGGGTGAAGCCAATCACATTTTGGGTATGCGCATTACTTGTGACCGTAAGAAGAGGTTGTTGTACCTTTCTCAAAAAGAGTATGTACACAAGGTTCTTGATCGTTTCAACATGCAGAAGGTGAAGGCTTTGAGTACTCCATTGCCTGCATATTTGAAACTTAGTAAGAACGACTGTCCTAAATTTGCTGAGGAAAAAGCTGCAATGGCTAAGGTTCCTTATGCTTCAGCTTGTGGTAGTCTCATGTGTGCCATGGTGGCTACAAGGCCTGACATTGCACATGCAGTGGGAGTTGTCAATAGATTTATGTCTAACCCTGGTAGAAAGCATTGGGATGCTGTCAAGTTGATTCTCAGATACTTGAGTGGCACTGCAGATAGACAATTATGCTATGGTCATGGAGAGTCATCCATTCAGGGATTGTAGACATTGATTATGCAGGCTGTGTTGATAGTCGTAAATCAACAACAGGTTGGATTTACACATTTGCTGGTTCTACTATTTCTTGGAGATCCGTTCTTCAAGACTGTACATCCATTTCTACCACAGAGGCAGAGTATGTTACATTGAGTGAGGCATGCAAAGAAGCTATTTGGCTTGCTCGCCTAGTGAAAGATCTTGGATTGGAGCAGTGTACACCAATTCTTCATTGTGATAGTTAGAGTGCTATTACCTCCAGTGTTTCATTCTAGAACAAAACACAATGATGTGCGTTATCACTTCAGTCGTGAATGCATGGCAAACAAAAGCCTTGATTTAGTGAAGATTCCTACATCAGAGAACACAACGGATGCACTCACTAAAAGGCTCTCTAGCCATCAATTTCAGCACTATCGTGAGTTAATGGGCATTGGGTGAAGAGTGGTTCTCTTCCATTCTTATGGTCTCCCACATTGGCCATCAAGTGGGAGAATGTTAAGTTTAATGGCCATGTGGTCGACTGCCCATCACTAACTGCTACTAACCCTAAGTGTACAACTATAAACTTGTGTGAGCCATTAACACTAACTACAATGTGTATTGTGCCGTAGTGCATAAGATAAAGAAAGAAAGGGGGCACACAGTGTGTGTCGATTCTCCCACTCCAACCTGTGTGTGGCTATGGTAGTGCTTGTGTGAGTGTGTGCGTATTCATCTTCCGCTTCCGTCGCTGTGCTCCCGTCTCCTCTCCTTAACTTTGGAGCGTCAGTGGAATCGGTTTACATATCGAGCAATCAGCAATTAAGTGGTGCCCTTAGAATCTAGACATGTGTGATATGTAAAGTCATTGTTGATTTGATGCTATGGATTTTTTATTTGTGCATTTCCATGCTGTAATAATGTCAAAATTTTCCTAGAATTGAATGTGCATGGAGTTGATGTTTCACTTGGTAATTTTCATTTTTGATTTGCTTATTGTGTGCTTGCTTGGTTCATATACAATTTTTTGCACTAAGATCAAGTGTGTGTGCACTCTTTTTGTGAGTGTATGCCTATATTTAGTTGTGTGTGCCTGAATAACCAATGTGTAATTGGAGTTTGGCAAATGTGATTGATGATTTGTGGTATGGTCAGTGCCACAATTGAACATTTGTGTGCACATGTGTGCTCACCTAGAAATTGGTAAAAACTGTCAATTATTAGTGTGCGTGTGCATAAAAATTGATCAATTGTGCATGCTTGATTGGATTTATGATTGCAAAATTTATGGGTGTAATGGTTAATTGACGTGTGTTTGGACTGAAAACAAGGATTCACACACTCTAATTGCATCGATTTTTGACCTAATTTTGTCATTTCTATTGTGTAGTCTTGATTTTCATTGATAAAATTTATTGACAATTGAGTTTTTGTGAAAATTGAGTTTTTATTGATTGCACCATTCATTTAAGTGTGTGGAATGTTTAAAAAAGTGTATTTTATGGATAGTTTTTGTGAAAATTTGCATTTTTTTGGCTAATTATTGCACTAGTTTCTTACTAATTCCATAAAAGCTAGATAGTGCATGATCTTGATGAGTTGTTTTGAATGCACAATTGTGGCATGATCTCAAGCACTTTGGAGCCCATGTTGTTCAAGTTTTGTGCATTTCAGTATTTTTAGGGGCTCGTTTGATTTGGTCATAATTGATATTTTTGATGAAAACTGTTATTTTTGTCATGCTTGTATGTGTCCAACGTGGTTGAATGTGATTGCCAATTTTCCTTTATTTTTGGAAATTTCTAGGTGTTTTTCTAAATTTTTGGCTATTTTTGGTATTTTGGAAGTTCAAAAACTTAAAATTAAAGTTTTTGGTTTGAGGAGCACGTCCACACCGGTACAGATAGTTCTTTGTCTCATACACACACCACGACAAGAGAATTTTGGGAACTTCGTGTTTATTTAACAAGTAAAATTGCAAAATCTCGACAGGTTCTGATCTTGCCTTGACATAAACTGGGAAAGGGAATGAGATTTGGGTGCGAATACAAGCACTTGCATCGGATTTTGGCAAGAGCCTCTCTGTTCATCGGATTCGGAAATGTTGTTTCCAAAAGGGTGGTGGGAACCTCCTTTAAGGTGAGTTTTATAAAATGGAAAAATAATAATAAAACCATAAATTCATCTCTCTCTCTCTCTCTCTCTCTCTTCATGGGAAATAACGCTTATTAACATCCTCTCTCTTCCCTCGCACACTCTCACTTTCTAGCACTAACTATCCCCCCCCCCCCCACCCCCCCCCCCATCCCCCAACTCACTCACTTTGCAATGCTCTCTCTCTCTCTCTCTCTCTCTCTCTCTCTCTCTCTCTCTCTCTCTCTCTCTCTCTCTCTCTCTCTCTCTCTCTCTCTCTTCCCTCCTACACTCTCACTTTCTAGCGCTAACTATCCCCCCCCCCCCTCTCTCTCTCTCTCTGGGCATAATGATTATAATCGCTTTCATTCTCATTCCATTTTCTATCTCTTTAGCATTTGCAGTCAACCCACATGCAACCACCTCAGTTTTAATGCCTTGCAGTGCGTAGCTAAATACACCCCGCCTCAAGTTGCAAATGGTAGTATTCTCTCTCTCTCTTTCTCTCTCTCTCTCTCTCTCTCTCTCTCTATATATATATATATATATGTGTGTGTGTGTGTGTGTGTGTGTGTGTGTGTGTGTGTGTGTGTGTGTGTGTGTGTGTGTGTGTTTGCCATACTTGCTTCCAACTAACACGCAAACATTGATATCCATAAAAATTCGCTCAGGATCTCCCACTTGCTAGCCTGAAATTAATGCCAACAGTCCTTCAATTACCCAAACACTTCACACACACAACCCACACACACACCCACACACACACACACACACACACACACACACACACACACACACACACACACACAAGTCTTGGTCCCTTGCCATATTTTTCACCTCTCACTCGTCGGCGGCCAACAACGTAGAAGTGGCTTTAAAAAAAAACAAAAAACAAAAAATTAAACACAAAAAAATGCTCTTCAAGAAGGCATTCCCAAAGTAGTGCTCATAAGCATACATGCTATTGAGCATAAGCAGACATGCCATTAGCCATCCCTACAAGTCAAGATGGAGCAGTCTACAACCTAATTCTAAGCATTTTTAAGGATGATACAGATAACTTGGTGAGCAAAGAGGCAATAAATTCTCAACAAGAGTTTCCTATGGATGAAAAAATTGAAGTGCCACCAATTATGGTATACTGTTTAGATTGTGGAAGATAAGGAGGACATTTTTCAGAGGATTGTCCCAAGAATCTGGAAAACAAGGACCTGCATTACCATTAGAAACACTAGTAAAAGAATTGCAAGTTCGGAATGTGTATGAAGATGCACATGCACTTGAAGGTTTCCAATTGGAGCCTTCAATTTCCTAAATTCCCAGTAGACAATAAATTTTTGTGTGAATTTAGTCAGAGCCCTTTGCAATCACCAAACGTAACTAAAAGTGTTAGGTTCACAAGCAATCCTGCATCCAATGCCAATAGTCTGTAATCACCTATGAGTCTGAGGGATACGTCAAAACAAATGCTCTTAGGATTATATGGCACACATAATTTCTATGCACATTATGTAGACCAAGATGGAAAATTGTACCAAATAGACCGACCAATATTTGAGAGGCCTAAATACCAGCTCATAAAATTATGTCCTATGCTAGATCAGGTTAGATGATTTATCTTTGAGGAAAATATCCTTTATTTCCTATCCTCACTAGAGCTAAATGACGTGACCCTAATGAATCTAAAACTTTGTCTAGAGCCAAACTATCATCCACCAAAAGTCAAGCTTCAACATTATGATGTGACGAGCACATATTATATCGGAGATGGATGTAGATATAGATGAGAGTCTACTTTCCATGGTGCTTTGGGTCATGAATCCACAGAATCTCAAGTCATAGGAGACCCATGAGATAGGCAATATCAGGGCAAAGATATGTGATTTATAGCCTAACCTGGGAAAAGATATGTCATGTTTCATGGAGATACATAGGAAATGGTGCAGAAAGTTTGTAGATGTCAAATATTGAGAAGGCAACACACAACATGACTCCCAAAAAACGAGTTCAAGTTAGAGCCAAACATTCTTGAGCCTTGGTCATGAAGAAAGCATTAGTGATCACCCTAGTAAGGGGAAAGTTGCAACCCCATTAAATTCAGTGCCTCTATCAAGAATCACAACGTCAGTTAGAAGCCCTAGATCTTTTAGCCAAACCTTTTCAAAGAAGACGCCATTACTAGACTATGTGGTTGCTAGAAGCTACGAGTTGACACAAATTCCAATATAATCTAATGACAAATGCCTGTATGGAGATCATCAAGTAATAATGTTTTAGTTAACTTCTAATAGTCAAAGTCAAGACTGACCAACCCAATAGTGTTCAAGTAATTGCATGTAACCAAGCTCACACGTGTATATTGAGATGTAGATGACAATGAATACGAGCAAGTTCATGTCCTTGGTACAAACCTCTCTTGTGAGAACTGGAGGACTACCACGTGATAATATCCACCCAGGCTTGCCCCTATATAGACCCTCGGTCCCTATTTTAAGAGCCCCCTTGACCATAAATGCGTAGATTAGGGCCTTGCCTCCCTAGTCCTACCTTAGACCTGACATTACTCCCCCCTTAGAGAAGGGTTTTCATCCTTGAAAACAAAAGTGGAGATATCTTCTTAAAAACACTATTTTTTCCCCACAATGGCACCTCCCTCGGGTCCCCAGCTGTCCATTTGACATATACACAGTTCAGTAGGAGGTTCAATGAAACCAACAAGAACATCTTGATCGTCTTCATTGTTGTCCCTTTGTAAGCATTTTTTGTAAATGGCTTATATCCATAAACGGATGAATACCATAGTGTGTAGACTTGATTTATAACTCACTCGATTATTTTAAATGAGTTACTACAACTAAGAGGTAATCAAATGAATGACCAATTTTTAGGTTTTCTAAAGGTGCTAGCACATGTAAGAATACCTCTTCTCAACTTTCCATGAAAGTAACTTGCTGACATACCTCATCAGCATAGATTAACTCGACTTGCTGACATTCCTCATTAGTGGCCAACCCCACCATACTTTTTGATCTAGATTGAAAACATGGCATAAGTATAAAAGGACTAAACCTAGTTGTAACATACATCATGATAAGCAAACTCCAAAATAGAGAGATAATCTTTCTAATTGGATTGTGTCTTGCTAATGTATGCTCTTAACATATCCTCTAGCAATAGATTAACACTTGCAAGCTGCCCATCCATCCCTGGATGATTGGAAATACTAATATTGAGTTGTATTCCCCAACCGTCTACATTTATTCCATAAATGATTGGTAAAAATGGGTTCACAATTACTCACAAAATTGTTGGGGAATCCATATAGTCTATACTGATTGTGAACACCCCACTTGGTTAAAGAGTGGACTTAATTGGAATAAACTTACGAAGTTGAAACAATCTCTCTACAAACACTTATATCGAGACATCACCTCATATGGTGGTTGGTAGTCCCACAATAAATATCCTAAAGATATTATATCTGTGGTGCTAAAAAGTTTCCTAAACTATCAAATTCATGAATTTGTATGCCGCTCCGAATATGCTTTTTCTAAATACTATGGCCCATAACACCTAGTGTGCATGCATTTAACAAAAACTTATCGGAACCTGCATTTCCATGACTAATGACTTGTAATTGCCAATGCTTGTGGCAGATGTCATGCTCATAGCGTACATGGAAAATGAGGGAATAAAATGTGGAAATAGCTCTATGAAAGCAACTGAATACATCCCACTACAATTACCCCGATATCCTTGCTAAAACATTTGGACCATAATCGAATGTGAAGATAAATCACACCTAGGTACAAACAATGAAACATTTTCATTAACATGACATAGCCTTGTTATATGCATAATAGGTGTGCAGAATTGCAACCTAAAACTCCTGAAACAACCATACATAATGTTGTTTAATAGTACTTGTTACATCAAAAAGTCTTACTGGATATCCAACAATTTATAGCCACCAAATTGTTCTTGATACTACGTGCTCAAAATGGTCTAATAAACGGATTTGACCAACACCTAAGGAATTTGTTGCCACACATAATTGGGAAAACATGTGCTGGTGTCAGTCCTAGAGACTCATATTCTCCACAAGGAATATGTCTCATTTAATATAATAGTGGTCAAGAAATATGACATCCATCAAGTACGAGAGGTACTTGTGTGTGGAGGTAATTGGAAATAATTAGCGACATGAGTGAGAGGTACCGTTATAGCCCTTGTTCCACATTGGTTAAACCAAACTCTAAGAGTTCATAGACCATGTTGCACACCTTGTGACTAACAACATGTGCCAATTGAAACCCTACCTTGTAGACCTATAACCGTTTTGATAGGGAGTGAACCCTCGATTTGATCATAGTAAACAATTAATAGAGAAAGTAACAGGTGGCAGAGATGGTACTTGGTACACTACCTTTCCAAAATCCTGTGCTCATACATGACCTTGTCATGTATTTGAAGAACAAAGTGCATGAAAGCATTCTAGCCTATGCATCCCACTTGTAAAGCTCAATCAAAGCATATTTAGAAAGGATACAAAACCAAATTATACGCTTACTATGAGGTGAAAAGGTACCGTATACTTACCCAAAGGTCAAGGGCAAATTTCAAATCTCAAAGGTACCTTACCACAATTCTAGCCTCAAAAGGTCCAAAATTTCTTTGACTAGTTAAAAACTAAAGTAGAAATTAGTGAAAATAAACAAATATTTAATTGAGAACCCTTGGTATTTCCTTGGCAATCTAAATCCCGTGGTTAGATTTTGAAAGGAAAACCATTAGGTATCCGAGACCAGCATAGGCTACTACGCTACGAATAGTGATTGTGAGCAACTTGTTAAAATGAACTTAGCCATTACCCCTTGGCAGTTAAAAATTTATTTCCTTGGAAGTACAAGCGTGAAGAGACCAATTAGTGACCATAAACACTTATAGAGTGATTTGTCATTAGCTAGGTCATACCCCTAAAAATACCACTCCTATAGAGTGCGCTAATGCGGTGTGTGTGGAGAGAGAGAGAGAGAGAGAGAGAGAGAGAGAGAGAGAGAGAGAGAGAGAGAGAGAGAGAGAGAGAGAGAGGACACAAGATGTGGGTGGAGCAACTCACCACAATGTGTGCAAGAGAGCCCCTTATTCTTCTATCTAGTAAAGAATGAGGTGTGTACAAGTGATGGGTGGTTGGATGCCTCTGGCACATCTGACCAGGGTAAGAGGCACATCGTCTTTACCCCAACAATCTCCCACTTAAAGGAAAATGTGCCGGCAAGTGGTACTACTATATGACCTAGCAGTATGTACATGAGGTATAGGGAGGAATCTCATCTCAACCTATGCCCATTGGCTATCTCAAAGTGGATGCATACTGCCATATGGGCTTTAGCTGTGTGCGAAAATGTATGTCCCTATTAGAATGAGCATGCATACCCTGTAGGTATTCTATTATAACATGTACTGCTCCATGATGCATCATGCTAGTGTCAGTCATATCCCAACTACAAACGCTCTCACTACAGTTGCTATGTTGGGTCTCAACACTAAGTGATTGTACATGAGAGTCACAAAGGCTGATGGAAAACGCATAATCTCTAACAGTATATCCATGCCAATTGCATCAAAGCCATGTGCAATGACCTCTACCAATTGATCCGTAGTAGGTATCTCAATGCTCACTGCATCACCACCAAAACTAGTCACGCATGGATGTGTCAAACCTGACTCTAGGGTCCTCATCATCCATAGGGAATATATCCACATGTCCTAGCATCACCATATCAAACGTGTAATCTTTGCCAGCATATCCATGCCAATAGCATCAATGCTATGTGCAATGACCTCTGCCAATCGATCCGTAGTAGGTATCTCAATGCTCATTGCATCACCACCAGAACTAGTTATGCATGGACATGTCAAACCTGATTCCCGGGTAGTCTTCACTCCCATATTGTCCATAGGGACTGTATCCACATGTCCTAGCATCACCATATTAGCCTCTAGCATGAGCATGTCAAAGAACTCCATAATTGTCATCTTCGTGGTAGAAGGCATCTCTAAGAGGATCAATTTGTTGTGTCTCCCTAGAGCATGGCCGCTCTAACTCGGCATCTACAGACATGTCATGCACAACACTTTGGAGCTCATTTGAGAAAGACATGTGTCTAGTCTCTTGCTGACATGACTGTAATGTAATGAAGACTACACCATCTTGCACCCTATGTCTACATTAACAGACATGTTGTGCACAACACTCTATAGCTCATTTGCAAAAGATACGTGTCTAGTCTCTTGCTGACATAACTGTAATATAATCGAGACTATGCCATTTTGAACCTTAGATACATGCATAGGGTAGATCAAGCCAATCCTGGCTCCTCTCGCAAATGACTATCGAACTGCAATGCATCTAGAAGAACTGCTCTCTAAGTAGTACTTGACATCCACAATCTGTTAATTGTCTCACTAAGATCACACTCTATATTAGCTGAGGAATATAACGTATATAGGATGAACCATTGGGGTAATGACAAGCATATATCTCTTGTACCATCTATGACACATGCTGATCCATAAGCTAGATGCACATGACCAAGGATTCCACTAGCAAAAATGTTAAACCTCTCATGACATGATGTGACGTGGAACGCTACATACTCATCTAGCAACCATTGAGAGCAAGTGGCATCTCTATTAGACATAAAAGCAAGAAAAACACTAGAGGTAAAGGTGACATCACCATCACAAGCATACTCAGCCACCTCTCTAGTTTGTGTCCAAATCATCTCTGCATCATGCATACTTATGCACTATTGCCTCATGCATCTAAAGAAATGTCGTCTGATGTGCCCTGTGTGACCACAATGCCAACATCTCAAGTGTCAACATGAACGAGACCGCTGTCTCACATGAGGCATCGTCATGGACTCAGAACTATCACACATATCAACTACCATAAGTGAAGCTATGGCTCTACAACATGTACAAGGGAAATGTGCATAAACCAATGTCAAAGAGAAGTGCACCAAACCTGTGCTACCATATACATGTGGTAGTGATGTGTGTGAACACACTTAGGACCGTCGATGCATTTTCCCCCCACTAGGAGGTTCCCCCCCCCCCCGTGCATTGTATATATGCCCATCACTCTAAGGCTATGTTATCTTTCCATTGTGCACTAAACAATACCACTCTCTGTTGTGTGCCTTGAGCTTATTCATCTTCTCCAAGTTGTGTGTGTTTCCTTGCTACCCTATTTCTAACAATGGTTATGAGAGCAGGTTGCATCCTCTCGAGCATAGTTGCCAGCACATGCGTGCTCACTTTTTCATACTTAGATGAGCTTTGGTGAGCGTCAATAAAATACTTCGGGTGAACTTGCAGAGGACGATATGCTCAAAATTTTGATTTAGGCTCATTTTGGCCTCCGCTTCCACTACAGACAATGCTGCTGATGCAATTTATCCTTTTGTGCAAATTTTTTGCTAGTGCTATATATTACATAACAGCTCCCTTGCAGTCTTCTTTGGGTTGTGCTATATAGCACGTGTTAGTCCCGCTTCGTTTCTCCTCTTTTCGGACAGTTTTCACATTAGGTGCAGACACTCACCATGGCTGACAACAACACAAATGTGCTCAAGATGTTTGTTGCTGAGGATAAATTAGGCGGGGACACTTACCCAATGTGGGCTTACATGATGCAAAATGTTCTTATTTCAAAGGGCATTTAGAATGTTGTGTAGGGCATTGATGTACATCTTGATTCTGTGGATGTAGGCACTGTTGAGGATGTTGCGTGTTTTGGTGGCAGAATTGTTACTGCTAGAGTTGTTTTGCCTACAGCTAAGCAGGCTCGTTGGGATGTTAGAGATGCGTAGGCTCATGCATTAATTTCATAATCTATGAAGTGCACTATTACTCCTTGTTGGGTTTCAGGCCCCGTAGCCGGATATGATCGGGCGCATGCCCACTTTACTTTACGTTCTTGGTTATAATGAGAATAGGGAGAAGAGAGTGAATACTCTCTAATGCTCCACCAACGTACTGTGTATGCTTATCCCCTTCCCCTTCTCTCCTTCCCTTTCTTGCACTCCATAGCCATTTCCTACAAGTGGTATTAGAGCACAGACAAGATCCCGAGCCCCGGACTATTGGCGTGTGCACTGACCCCGAGCAAGGGGAGCTTGGCAGGCTCTACAGGGATCGTCACAATGGCAAACAAAGGCTCGAAACCTTGAAGCAAGCGAATCGGGCTCGAGCAGGACACGAGCCCATGAATTGGGAATGCCTTGAAGGTCTTGCAATTCGGGCACAATCGGGCAGTAGATTCGAGCATAATTGAAGAAATTGTATGGAAATCGGGCAAGTAGGAGAAGCAGTAGCAATCAAGCTAATCAAATTAAAGGGAAGGAATTGGGGGTCGGCAGCAGCTCGTAGCCAAGCTTGAGAGCTTGGGAGCTCTAGAAGCTCAGCAGGCAGAGAAAATCGAGGCCAAGCCTGGGAGCAAGGGAACTGAGAGAAGGTCGGGCAATTAAGGACCCAAGTCGACAGCGCTAGCAGCGTGAGCAGGAATCGGATGCAAGCAAAGGCGTGAGCTTGGGGGACTTGAGCAAGAAGCTAATTAACCACACACACACACACACACACAAACACACACACACACTGCTCGTCATCTCATAAAACCCGAGAGTCAGACAGACTGAGCAGAATTCAGTTTTTTTTTTTTGTTTGTGTTAAAATCTTTGAATCACACCTTGTGTGCAAGGGCTTGTTCCCACAAATCCTCGACAAAAACCGACCCCCATTGCCACAAGTCGCCGACACCTCGACATCAGCTTCGACATTAGCGAGGGCGGCCTTGACATCGACCTTGGCTTTGAGCATTGACGGCTTGGTGCATCGGCTTTGACACCGATCATGCGATTTCTCGGCTTTGACACTTTTCTCGACATCGAAGAGTGCTTCCGTACGACCGTGAAAAGCGACATCGGTCTTCGGCATTGGCTCAGATTCTTGGCGACCTCGACGCATCGATACCTCTCCTTCCGAGCAAATTTTAACTTCCTTGCCGACACCAACACTAGCGTTCCCGCGGATGACAATTTTTCCGCAGTCGGTTGTGCTTGCGACGTGCGCGGGTGAGGTACCTCTACCATAGAGGAGTGACCACCCGCCCACCGGCACCGGCACCGATCACGATCTACGACACCTTTTTGGCCTCGACCACCTTTGATGGCTATTTGACTAGCACATTTTCGTTCGATGACAGAAATCGGCACATATCGACAACGACACACAGGTTATAAGGGGCTTTTGAGCCCTTTTACACACAATTTCTCCAGGTTTCCAGACACATACAAACACAACGCTTTTTAGGTGATTATGATAGTCATTTTGATAGTAGTTTCTCTATGGATATATGCGTTGACATATGCATGATTGTTTTAGCACACCATTGTGCTATTGAGCTCTTTTTGAGAGCAGATATCCCCGCAAGGATACTTTTTACTACATGCAGCAATTCTTGATGCCTGTTTGAGCACAAACACTCATGCACGTTGAGTTGCAGACATTGCCTATTGTACTACGTGTGGAGCCATTTTTTGGCTATTTTGGCAGTTTTCTTGGTCATTGACTTTGCCATAGTTTTCTCACGAGTCCATTTTATGCGTTCTTGGCTCTTCTAGTTGTTCTTACACAATGATTTTACTACTTTTGGTTTGAGTTTTCGCTTGTGTTCTACAGAAGCTCTGCCAAAATTATCCCAGGCAATTTGCCACAAAGTTTTTGGCTACATTCTCTTACGTCATGGTTGCGAGTAGTGCTTCCGAATGAGAAGAGTACTACATCAAAAAGTTTGATGGCACAAACTTCGCTATTTGGCGGCAGCGTACACAAGATGTTTTGACCAACAAAGGCTTGATAGCACCTTTGCGTGCAAGAGGAGAGAATGCATACACTAATGATCAGTGGGATGACTTGAATGAGCGTGCTATGGTGACCATTCGCTTGCACCTTGGTGAATTTATTTACTTTATCGTAATGGATAAGACCAATGCCAAAGATTTGTCGCATGCTCTATGTCAAGCTTGTGATGGCAACAACACCTTGAACAAGATTTTCTTTATGAAGAAATTGATGCGCATGAACATGAAAGAAGGCAATAAGTTTAGTTCTCACTTGAACAAGTTCAACAACGTGTATTCACAACTTACTTCAAAAGGTTTCAGTTTCGATGATGAAATGAAGACCATTTTCTTGCTATGTTTGCTACCATCATCATGGGATACCTTCAACACAACCATAAGCAATTCTGTACCCAATGGCAAGCTAGTTTTCAGTGATTTTGCTGGTGTGTTTCTCATTGAAGAGATTAGGCGTCAATCTCTTGATGCAAGTGGGCATGGTGATGTGTATGTCGCTACTAGCAATTGTGACAAGGAAAGGCACCCAAAAGGTAGCGTGGCTGCAATCGCGATCGTTCTTAGGATTGCAACAAGTAAGGTCGTAGCAAGAGTTGCGACAAAGAAATGAGAAATGTTGAGTGCTACTACTACCATAAAAAGGGACACTTGATGAAAGATTGCCGCACAATGCAGCGGGATAAGGGCAAAGAGAAAGCGAAGTCTGACAAATCTAAAAGCAGCGTGAACATTGAAGAAATTAATGTGGTTGAGTCTCCAATGATCAAGACAGTTTTGACGTGCCAAATGACGTGTTGATTTTCACATCAGATTTGAGTCCTGATGCATTGTTAGCTCTTGATGAGAGTTATGCACAAAACTGGATTGTGGACTCAGGTGCTAGCTTTTACGTGACTCCTCACAAGGAGTGGTTTTAAACATACACTGCCATGCATGACACAGTGAAGCTAGGCAATTCTTATGAGCTTGATATATGCGGTGTGGACAACATCAAGTTTTCTAGGCGTAATGGCACTTAATTTATGCTGCATAATGTTAGACATGTACCCAAATTGACAAAGAGTTTGATGTCAGTTGGACAGTTGGATGATTTGGGTTACACTACAATATTTGCTCATGGTTCTTGGATTATCAAGAAGGGAAATTTGGTCATGCTTAAAGGTTAGAAGTCTGGCTCATTGTACTCACTTTATGTCTCTTTTGTGAAAGAAAATTCTATTTGTGTAGCCGAACTTCAGTCTACAAAGCTATGGCATAGCCGGCTAGGACATATGAGTCAAAAGGGAATGAGAGTCTTGCAGCATTTTGGTTATATCCCCGTGCTAGATTACTCTAACTTCTCTGTATGTGAGCATTCAAACAGACTAGTTTGGCATCAACGCCTTTGGACAAGAAGTTAGGGATTCCTCTAGATTTGATTCATCTTGTACGGACCTATGCCAATCAAGTCTCTAGGGAGAGCATTATACTTCCTAAGATTCATAGACAACTCTGCTAGAAAGGTGCGGGTTTATCTCTTGAAGCAAAAGAGCTACGTCTTTAGCATCTTTCAAAAGTTATTAGCATTGGTTGAGAACCAATCGGGTAGAAAGCTTAAAGCTTTGCATAGTGACAATGAAGGCGAGTACATCTCCTCCGAGTTCAAGGACTTGTGTAGTAAAAGAAGAATTAGAAGACAATTTACCACTCCTTACACACCCGCCCAAAACGGTGTGGCTGAAAGGATGAATACAACCATTAAGGAACATGTCACTTCTATGTTCAATGAGATATTCAATGAGTCTAAGATGCATAGAAAGCCAGTGAAAAGCATTGAGTATCACAAAGTACGGTATGAGGATGTTGCCTCACCACCTATTGTTGCTCCAAAGAGAGCGAAATCCAACATTCAGGCACTTTGGAGATCTACTCAAACATCTCGTGCACTTAAGTGTTTTGAGCCAGGATTAGACTACTTGCTAGTCACTGACTGCCGTGAACCCACTTGCTACAAAGAGGCCATTCAAATGGATGATAGCATGAAGTGGGAAGAAGCTATGCAATCTGAGTATAACTCAATTTTAGCAAATGAACCTTAGAAATTGACAGAGTTACCTGCAGGTAAAGAGACATTGCCATGCAAATGGGTGTACAAGAAGAAGTACATCACAGATGATCCCAAGCCTAAGTATAAGGCTAGATTGGTTGCTAAAGGGTTCAAGCAAACAAAAGGCATGGATTTCGATGAAATATTTTCTCCAGTGGTCAAGATGACTATATTGCATCTTGTGCATGATCTAGTAGCAATCGAGGACATGGAATTGGTCCAAATGGATGTGAAGACAACGTTTCTTCATGGGGATCTTGAAGAGGACGTCTACATGAAACAACCAGAAGGTTTTGCGATAAGGCATGAGAAGCAACACGGGAAGAATTGATGTGTAGACTCAATAAAGCTTTGTATGGATTAAAGCAAGGCTCAAGGCAATGTTACATCAAGTTGGATAAGTACATTTAGTCCCAAGGTTACATACAGAGCCAAGAGGATCACTGCTTGTACACAAAGAGGTTGAATGATGGTTCCCTCATCATTCTAATTTTGTACATGGATGATATGCTCATAGACGGGAAGTCAAAAGACAAGATTACACTTCTCAAGGATGCCTTAAGCAAGCAGTTTTCTATGAAAGATTTGGGTGATGCACATCATTTTCTTGGTACACATATCAAGAGAGATCGCAAACGTGGTATACTTGAACTTTCATAGGAAGAGTATATTCACAAGGCCTTGCAATGTTTTGATATGCAAGAGGGGAAAGCATTGAGTACCCCAATGGTTACATACAAAAAACTTAGCAAGCATGATTGTCCCAAATCGGATGTTGAAAAGGTAGAGATGGCAAAGGTGTCGTATTCTTTGGCAATTGGCATTCTCATGTTCTCCATGGTAAGCACACGGCCAAACATTGCATATGTAGTGGAAGTGGTGAGCAGGTTTATGGAAAATCCAGGTAGAAAGCATTGGGAAGCAAGGAAGCACATCTTGAGATACATCAAGAGCTCATCTAGCAAGTGATTACGCTTTGGGAACAATGATGCATCCATAGTTGGAAACACTGATTCGGATTATGCGGTTTGTGTGGACACTATGCAATCCACATTTGGCTATGTTTTCTTGTTTTCTCGAGCGGTGGTCAAGTATCATGTGGTGGTACGGGATATTTTGGCTAGCAAACGCATTGAGTTAGTCAAAGTTCACACGGATGAAAACCTAGCAAATTCTCTAACAAAGAGCTTAGCCTCAGAGCGGTTCGTACATTGCATAGAGATAATGAAGAATCATGCTTCATGTTTGTACAGTTGTACATAATAACCCCTACATTCTTTAGCCATTTGGGCCATGTTGGCCTCCAAATGGGAGATTGTTGGGTTTCAGCCCCGTGGCCGGATATGGCCGGGTGCCCACCCACTTTACTTTACATTCTTGGTTATAATGAGAATAAGGAGAAGAGAGTGAGTACTCTCTAATGGTCCACCCACCTACTGTGTATGCTCATCCCCTTCCCCTTTATCCTTCCCTCTCTTGCACCCCATAGCCGTTTCCTACACTCCTCACATTCACTCGACTAAATCAACTAAACAGGCTTGTGATATTCTCGCTAGTCTTTATGCAAGTCGCAATGAGGCTAAAATTGCATTGTTGTGTAAAGAGCTAAAATCAAAGATTATGCATGAGAAAGATATGGACACTTTCGTTGCTGGTATCAAGGATATAAATTTAGCTAGTACTTGGAGACTTATGACCCAAGGAAATCCTAATTAGCACTAGAATGGTAACCTAATAGGACATAAAAGTGTCCTTTCAGGGTTTTGGGAAAAAATTCCAAAACCATAGTAGATCCACTCATTTTGAAAAATCCTTTCATGAGCTTATAGTTCAATAACTACTACATATGGAAAAAATGAGAAACTTTTACTTTTTCTCATCCCTTGGTCACTACAAGCCTTCAAAGTTGATGGACCAAAAAATGAGAAACTTTTACTTTTTCTCATCCCTTGGTCACTACAAGCCTTCAAAGTTGATGGACCAGTGCATTTTGCCCAAAACAGCAATTTCTTACGGTTGATTGCATATAAATAAGAGTGGAGATTTTTGTAGGACATGAGATAAATTGCCCCGTTAACTTCAATGGGTTGGTGACCAAAAAATATGGTTGCTTTTACCTCACTAATTTCTTTTTGGGCAAAAAAAAAAGGTACAAAAAAGTTGCATTTTTGCCATTCTACGGACCTATTATCAAAGTTTCGATAGTCATGCTCAATACAGATACTATATACATGTTTTCTTAGTTCCCTTTGGGCCTCTGGATTCAAAAGAAGCCATGGAGCATGTCGAAAGGATAATGGATCTCTTATAATTGGAACCTTGGGGGCAATGATAAAGTGCTAAATACAGCAAACATGAAAAAACTGGGTTTAGCATTATGACCTCTAGAAACCCATAGAAACTACTCAATATCTAGCCAAGTTTGTAGTCTATGATTAGATATGGTCACTACCTACAAAATACACACAATTGGCCTAAGAAACTAGCAATATTGAGAAAGTTATACTTGTTACTCTAAAATGTATCGTATTCTTCAGCAATCAAAAAACTCAACCATCATCATATACTATTCTATATAGCATATTAGGTCCCCAAAACTCAAGGAAGATTAGCTTTATGTTATACATTACACTTACACAATCAAAATTGAATTTGGATATCAAGAAAGCCACCAAAAAAATCATAAAAGTGCTAATTTTGGCCAAAACACAGGATTATGCAATTCTTGTAAATTGGTCATAACTTTCAATTTTAACACTTAGCTCTCCCTACAAGCATCAAAACATGTTGAGAACTATGAAGGCCTAACCTCTAGCCATCTAAACCTCACAAACATGAAGTTTAGAGTGGTATAGTTGCCAAAAATTGAAAAAAAGCCAAAAACAGGACCCGTTTTTTCACAGAGTTTAGGTTCAAAAATGTTGTGCAAGAGTAAGGTTAATGGTGAGATCGATACTCAAAAAAAAATGCTAAGTTTTTTTCAGCTCATAAGGCAACTTTGTGGATATATAGCACCTAGAAATTCATTTTCATACTCTTCAAATAATTCAAGCAAAATGGTCACTTAACAGGACACAAAAGTGTCCAAGGACATAAAAGTGTCCTGTTACCATTCTAGTGCTAATGTTGTCAAGTTTGATGCATTATGCACATTGCTATTGCAAGAGTCACTTTCAAGAAAGAACAAGGCTAAGCAACGTGCAATTAAAAAGGCTTTTGTTTTTGCTCAAAGAAAAAGTGGTAACAACAATGTAACCTCTTTTCATAATTCTTCTGCGAGTGGAAAATCACCCGTTCTTAATGCTTCTACCGGTAGGACCTCATCTGGGAATTCTAGTGAAAAGGAAAAAAAGAAGATACATTGCCATTATTGTAAGGCCAATGATCACTTGATTAAGAAATGTCCTAAATTGAAGGCAAAAGAGGCCAAGAAGAAAGAGGCTAGTTCCACTACAAGTGCAACTATTGTAGAATCTTCTATGAAAGGAGATTGTGATGCTGATGTAGTTGCAGAGTGGGCATTAAGTGTAGAGTGCACTTATGATCCTTTTCTCCATGATGCATGTATGTCAGTTGCTGCAAATTCTCACATGTGGTACTTTGATAGTGGTGCTACAAAGCACATTACCTCACATCATGACTTGTTTATCTCTCTTAAGTCTGTCCCTCATGTTAATATAATCACTTGTACCATCAATGCCTCTTATTTGGTCAAGGGATTTGGAAAGATTGTGCTGACTGCTGCAAATGGCAGTTCTTTCACACTTGTTGATGCAGTTTATGTACCTTGGATCAAGAAGAATCTTTTTTTATATTTACACGTGCTAGACTTGGTCTTGTTGTGAAATTTGTGGATGATAGACATACAATTCATGATGTCAGTTTTGGTGATGAAATTGTTGCATCTGGCATTTTATGTTGTGGGCTGCATAAGCTTACTTTGTACGACAAGTGTGGGAAAATTTTTACAAAAGCAATTGTGGATTCAAAGGTTGTTTTAGATGCAAAACTTTGGCATGCACATTTTTGGCATCTGAATTTTGCCAGTTTGCTTCGCTTGTATGGAGTGTTCAAAGTTTCCAAAGGATGGTTCAGTTAGGATTACATGGAGATTGCAACTCGTGCATAGCGATGTTTATGGGCCCATTAGAATTCCATCCTTGGGAAATTATCTTTACTTTCTGACTTTCATTGATGATTACTCCAGGCATCCATGGGTGTGTCCGCTTGAATCCAAGTTTGAAGTGTTTATGTGCTTTAATTTTTGGCTATGGCTGAACACGTCTCTATATGTACTATGGGTACCCTCCGTTCAGATTAAGGGGGGGAGTATATGTCTCATGAGTTTAATACATTTTTGGCTAGTCATGGGATAAAACACCAATGTGCAGTACCATTGTTGCTGAAAGGAAAAGACAGGTCTTTTATGGAGATGGCATGATGTATGGTCAAGAGTCAAGCTTTGCCACATTCGTTTTGGCTTGAGGCCATCATGTGTGCTACTTATGTGCTACTTATTTGAATGAGACACATATTGTTGAATTTAAGGCTGATTTGAATTCTACCTTCAAGATGAAAGATTTGGGGCTGTTGCATCATTACTTGGGTATACAATTTAAGCGGTGTGATGGTGGTATTGCCTTGTGTCAAACAAGTTATATAGAGACATTGCTATGTAAGTTTGGACTTGAGGACTACAAGCCTATTGCTACTCCCATGGAAACATGTTTAAAGTTGATCCTTTATTACGTTGCTGATCCTGCCAATGTCACTCTTTACCAAACTGCTATTGGATGAAAGATTTGAGGCTGTTGCATCATTACTTGGGTATACAATTTAAGCGGTGTGATGGTGGTATTGCCTTGTGTCAAACAAGTTATATAGAGACATTGCTATGTAAGTTTGGACTTGAGGACTACAAGCCTATTGCTACTCCCATGGAAACAGGTTTAAAGTTGATCCTTTATTACGTTGCTGATCCTGCCAATGTCACTCTTTACCAAACTGCTATTGGATGCCTCATTTACGTGTGCAACATGAGGCTTGATATTCAATTTGCAGTCTTATAGGTCAACATATTTATGCATAGCCCATGGTATAAGCATTGGCAAGGTGTCAAGCGGATTTTTTGCTACTTGAGTGGCAGTTTGCATCCCTTGTTTTATTCCAAGGGGGATTGTTGCTACTATATTTACATGCTTTTTCGGACTCAGATTGGGCTGGTTGTTTTGACACGCGAGTGTCCACAAGTGGTTTTTGTTTCATGCTCGGTAATTCATGTATATCATGGTTGAGCAAGAAGCAACCTAATGTGACTACTTCCATTTGTGAGGTTGAGTACATGGCAGTCTTCACATCTACGGTTGAGTGTGTGGCTTAGATGCCTTATGTTTGATTTGGGTGTTGGACATGAAACTGCAAACATCATCTACACTAATAGTCAAAGCACATTGGCAATTAAGAGCAACCCAATTTTTCATGCTGGCACAATGCACATTGAGGTGCATTATCACTATGTCATGGAGAGACTCTCAACATGAGAGATCAACTTGGCTTATGTGCCAACATAGGAAAACCTTGCAGATGTGTTCAAAAAGGCATTGCCTCATGAGAAGTTCAAAGATTTTTGCAAAGATTTGGGCTTACTCCCCTTTGTGGATTGATCATGCACTCAGGGCATGGCACTTCCCTATACATTATGTGGCAGCTCTTGTTCACCGCATCACTCATGGGGGGGTTTGTTACCACATACATGTGGTAGTGATGTGTGTGAACACACGTAGGATTGTCGGGGCATTTTTTCCCTCACGAGGAGGTTTCCCCTCCCAAGAATTGTATAAATTCCCATCACTATAGGGCTAACTTATCTTTCCATTGTGCACAAAGCAATACTAATCTATGTTGTTCGCCTTGAGCTTCTTCATCTTCTCCAAGCTGTGTGTGTTTCCGTGCAACCCTATTTCCAACAACCTAGAATGAAAGGAGCTTCTTGTGGGGAGAAAACACTCTTAAAAGAGCTCACTAGCACTTGTAGTGATCAAACGCATCAATGCATAAAATCTCATGTAGTGGTGTAACCACACTGTGCTCTGCAATCATCAAATTGATGCAAGTCTCAACTACCAAAAGTATATAGAACCTAACTATGTATTGTATGTAGTAGACTCACGATTGGAATATTCATTAATAAAAAACAAGTCATACCATAAATCTACCTTTAGCCACTATGAGCATACAAAAATCTCATGCTTGTGAGAGTGGATACAAGAATACCAATTTGTGTCCAAAAACAACCATATGTCCATCAATGTGGGAGAAAAATGGACCACACCAAGAGGGAATCATTGTCTCAATCCAATGACTACAAATGCATCAATAGGATGTACGACAATCAAGCCAAAACTATGGCAAGAAATCTAGGAAAAATTGGATAGAGTCTCCCGTGAAAAATGAGCAAAATCTCAATGCAAATCTCAACCATAAACCACATCAAATATGCCAACTTGGCTCCACAATGTCACAAATAATGGCAATCCATACTCAACATACATCAATGGAGTATCCACGCATGAACAAGAACCAAAATTTGTGCAAACCAAAAAATTGATTAATGCAAAAACAATGCTCTCAAGAGAGCTCACCGGCACTCAAAAGTGCTCACCAAAATGCATGTACAATGGGCATCAACCATGCAACATAACCATATGCAAATCCATTCGCAAAGACCACAAACCAAAGCAGCATGAAATCACTGCCAAAGTGTCCTGTGAAACCTGTGAAAGAAGCTCCACCTAAGTGCTCAAAAAATCACATCTCTCAAGAGACCGCTTTTGTTGGAATTAGGGTTGCAAGAAAACACACAGAGCTTGGAGAAGACAAAGGAAGCACAAGGCACACAATAGAGAGTGTATGACTTAGTGTGCAATCAAAAGATAGATATCCCTAGAATGAATGGGCATATATACGATGCACGGGGGAAAAAACCTCTTAGTGAGGAAAAAATACCCCGGCGGTCCTAAGTGTGTTCACACACATCACGACCACATGTAAATGGTAACAAATTCCCCCTGGAGTGATGCGGTGAACGAGAGCTGGCACATGAGTAAAGGGAAGGCCCATGCCCTGAGGACATGATTAGTCCACAAAGGAGAGTAAGCCCAAAGCTTTGCAAAAAGCTTCAAACTTCTCACGAGACAATGCCTTTGTGAAAAGATCTGTAAGGTTGTCTTGCGTTGGTACATAAGCCAAGATAATCTCTCCTACTGAGAGCCTTTCCCTATCATAGTGGTAATGCACCTCAATGTGATTTGTGCAAGCATGAAAAACTGGGTTCCTTGCAACTGCCAATGTGCTCTGACTGTCAGCGTAGATAGTGTTGGTAGTGTCCTGTCCAACACCCAAATCAGCTATAAGGTGTCTGAGCCATACACACTCAACCGTAGCTGTGAAGACTGCCCTGTACTTAGCCTCACAACTCAAAGTGACCACAATAGGTTGCTTCTTGCTCAACCATGATATATAGAACTGCGAAGCATGAAACAAAAACCACTTGTGGACACTCGCGTGTCAAAACAACCAGCCCAATCTCAGTCCAAAAAAGCATGTAAGTCTGGCGGTAACGATCCCCCCTTGGGATAAAATAAGCCAACGTGTAGAGTGCCACTCAAGTAGCAAAAAACACTCTTGACAACCTGCCAATGCTTAAACCCTGGGCTATGCATAAATCTGTTGACTTGTGAGACTACAAAGTGAATATCCAGATTTGTGTTGCATACATAAATGAGGCATCCAACAGCAGGTAAAGAGTGACATCTGCAGGATCACCAGCATCATGAAGACTCAATTTCAAACTTGTTTCCATGGGAGTGGCAATAGGTTTGCAATCCTCAAGTCCAAACTTACATAGCAATGTCTCTATGTAACTTTTGTGACACAAGGCAATACCACCATTACACTACTTAAACTGTATACCGAAGTAATGATGCAACAACCCCAAATCTTTCATCTTGAAACTAGCATTCAAATCAGCCTTAAATTCAGCAATATGTCTCTCATTTGGTCTAGTGATCAACACATCATCCACATATAGAACCACAATGAGAAGTACATCACCTTCACACTTTACATACAATGTGATTTCTATTGGACTGTTACGAAAGCCTCATTTGACGAAATGAGTGTCAGCCTTCTCATACCAAGCACGAGGAGATTGCTTCAACCCATACAAGCTTTGTTACATTTGCACACCTTATCCTCTTGTCCTTTCTTGAAAAAACCACGAGGCTACGTTACATAAACTTCCTCAAATATTTCACCATGCAAGAAAGCAGTAACAATGTCTGATTGATGTACATGCCAACCAAAATGAGCTTCCAATGCACATAGAAAATGCACAGTAGTCATATGACAAGTGGGAGCAAAAGTCTCTTCATAATCTATGCCTTTTTGTTGTGCATAACCCTTTGCAACAAGTCGAGCCTTACAGCGTTCAATCTCACCATCCGACTTGCATTTCAACTTGTATAGCAGTAAGCACAATCTTTCCAACTCTCAAACCGGATAAGAGGCATTGTTTGCATAAGTACTGAATTCCCATGAGGGACAAACTTGAGAGAGGTGAACAAATTATGATGTGAGGTAATGTGCTTTGTAGTGCCACTATCAAAATACCACACATGTGAATCTGCAACCAACTGACATGCATGTATCATGGACAACATGATTATAGGTACACTGCACTAAAAGTCCATTCCGCAGCATCAACATCAACATCACAGTCTCCTTTCACAGAAGACTCACCAATAGCTGCATTTGTAGTGGAACCAACATTTGCAATGGAACCACCCTCTTTCTTCTTAGCCTCTTTGGCCTTCAACTTAGGACACTGCTTGATCAAGTGATCATTAGCTTTATAATAATGGCAATGCATCTTCTTTTTGCACTTATCACCAGAATTTCCAGATGAATTGTTGCTAGCAGAATCATTAGGAACAAGTGATTTTTCACTGGCAGAAGAACCATAAGAAGTGGCTGCATTGCTGTTACTACCCTTTCTTTGAGCATCAATAAAAGCCTGTTCAACTGCACGCTGTCTACTCCTATTTTTTTTGGAAAGTGAATCTTGCAACAACAATGTGCACGATGCATCAAACTTGACAACTTCAAGTTTTCCTTGGGTCATAAGTCTTCAAGTACTAGCAAAAGTCTGGTAAGAATCTGGCAAGGCATCAAGAACAGTCTGCACAAGGGAACTGTCTGAAATGACTTTACCTGTAGAAATAAGTTGCTCATTGATATCCTTGAAACCAGCAAGAAAAGTGTCCATATCATCGTCTTCATGCATAATCTTTGACTCCAGCTCTTTACGCAGCAATGCAATTTTTGCCTCATAGCGGCTTGCATAAAGACTAGCCAAAATATCCCAAGCTTGTTTTGTAGATTTCACTAAACGAATGTGAGGAGTAATGGTGCGCTTCACAGTAGCAAGACCTGAAACATCGTCAACATCGCCTACATCCTCAGAACCAGGACATACATCAATGCCCTGCACAATATTCCAGATGTCCTTTTGTAGACATGTAGTAGTGTTAGTATGTATACGCGCTACACCAGGGGCACTTTTCTCCCACTGGGTTTTTCCCCCTGGACATCCGGTGTGAAAGGACACCTTATCTCTTAGGGTTTCATATAAGCTTTGTAGATCTGAGTTTGTAGATACACTATTATTCTAATACAGAGAGAGACTACAGAGATCTCGTACGCAAGCTCTGTGTCTTCTCCTTCTCTATCTTCTTCCTACTCTGAGTTGCTGTCTTCCTTTTGTTTCCTGTTTCATCATCTTCAACAATTGGTATCAGAGCAAGGTGATTTCCAGAGCCTCTACTTGCGTTTTCGCGTCCGCGCGCGCAATAGCAGTTTTCAGGCAGTTTTCGGAAAATTTTCTAGTGGGAGCATCCTCGACGTTCCGGGAGTATTCTGCCCAGGTGACCTGGCAGGTGACTTGAAGTTTTACCCCCCTTTCGAAGCCGTTCGAGCCCTCAAAATTTTGTTCTGAGCAGCGTAGCAGAAGTTACCTTTCGGAGGCGTTTAGATCAAGAGGGTGTGCTTTTTGACAGATTTTCTTCAGGTAAACAGTTCTTTTGGGAAGCAGCTTGTCTTAGCTTTGTGCTGAGATTTTGTGTAGAGTTTTGCTTGGATTGGAGAGGAGATTTGTGAATCTCTTGGAGGTTCTTTTGCTCTCTTGTATGCATCCACAGTATGGCTCAATCTACGGAGAAAGAGATTTTTGGTGCGTTTACATCCGAAAACAAATTGGATGGTACCAACTATTCTCTTTGGTCTTTTATGGCCAAAAATGTTTTGGTTGGTAAAGGATTGTGGGATTATGTATCTGGAGATGAAGTTCGTCCAGGTAGCATTGCACCTGCCACGCCTGGTCGTGGTGCAGCTGTTGGTGCAGGACCCTCACAAGTCACTCTAGAGCAAAAGAGATGGGATACTAAAGATGCACAAGCTATGGCCGTGATTGCCTTAACCATAAAGAGGACAATCACACCACATATCAGATCTTGCAGAACTTCTGAGGATGCTTGGAACACTCTGCAAGCTATGTTTGGAGGAAGAAACGCTGCCAGAATAGAGTTTTTGAAGAAACAACTTGACAAAATACAGATGGACGAAGGTGACGATATCGTCGAGCATCTTACAAAAATCAGGGATCTTAAAGAGCAATTGCTTAGCATTGATGAAGTGATTCCAGAGAAGGACTTGGTTTCCAAAACACTCAATTCACTACCACCATCTTATTTGACTTTTCAGACTTCTTTGACTCTGTCTTTGCGAGCTAATCCTGAGCCTCTTCATTTTGAAGAGTTAGTGGCTTGGCTATTGCAGGAGGATCAATCACGTAAGAATAAGTCTTTACAGGTGGATGGTATGGATTATGCTCTTGTTGTACAAAACAAAAACAAGGGTAAAGAGAGTGCTCATCACTCCAAGTCTGGTGCAGGACAGTCTTCAGAAAAGTCTAAAGGTGATTCCGACAAGTCCAAGAAGAAAGGTAAATGTCACTACTGCAAGAAACCTGGTCACTACATTAGTGAGTGTAAAAAGCAAATTGCTAAAGAAAAGAAGAAAGAGTCAAGTTTGGTTGTTTCAGCTTCTGGTGATTCTTCTACAGCTAAAGAAGAGTCTGCAAACTTTGTGCAGGATTATTATGCTTTCGTAGTATGTTCAGATTTTTTTGCTTACAGTGTTGACAAGACACAAATGATTTGGTACTTTGATAGTGGTGCATCCAGGCATATTACTTCAAGGAAGGATTTGTTTTGTTCATTGGATGCAGCAAGAAGGTGACATGTGCAAATAATGCTTCTTATCCAATCAAAGGCGTTGGTAAGATTTTGATTACCATTTCAGATGGTTCAGATTTATGCTTGCCAGATGTCTTATATGTTCTAGGGATCAAGAAGAATTTGTTGTCTGTATCCTCTCTTGCAAAAAATGGTCTTCGGGTCATTTTTGAGGATGACAGATGTGTTGTACGAGATCGAGAGAATGGTTATTCTCTTATCACTACAGGTACGCTGGAAAATGGACTATTTGTGCTAGATCGTTATGAAAAGCAGATTCAGGTATGTATTGCAGAAACAAAGACTCAGGCCATGGAGGATGTTGAGTTGTGGCATGCTAGATTTGGGTATGTTAGTTATGGCAGTTTGATGACTTTACAACGTCATAATATGGTGCATGATTTGTCTTTATTGGAGATGCCACCAAGACATGTATGTGAAGGTTGCATTCTTGGAAAGATGCACAGATTTGCATTTTTGCAGGATGGTTCAGTTAGAGCGACACGAAAGTTGCAGCTTGTACACAGTGATGTATGTGGTCCTATGAGGACGCCATCTATAGGAAACAGCCTTTATTTTGTGACCTTCATTGATGACTTTTCCAGGTTTTGTTGGGTGTATCCACTCAAAGCAAAGTCAGATGTGTTTGCAGTTTTTCAACATTATGTCGCCATGGTTGAAAATGAAACAGGTTGCAAAGTACAGACTCTTCGTACCGATCGAGGAGGTGAATACATGTCAGGTGCATTTACGGATTTTTTGGGAAAGAAAGGCATTAAACACCAATGCACTATGCCATACACACCACAACAGAATGGTGTTGCAGAAAGGAAGAACAGGTCTTTAATGGAGACGGCTAGATGTATGCTCAAGGCTAAGAGTTTACCTCATAAGCTATGGATGGAGGCAGTTGCTTGGGCAGCACATGTTTTGAACAGGTGTCCTACTCGTGCCTTGAAGACCATTACTCCATATGAAGCTTGGTATGACAGAAAACCTTCAGTTAGTTATCTTCGTGTTTTTGGTTGTCTTGCTTATGCTCACATCCCTCAGCAGTTACGTGGGAAGCTTGATGATAAGGCAATCAAATGTATATTTGTGGGGTACAGTAGTGGAAGTAAAGAAAATAGACTTTACAATCCTGCTACAAACAAGATTTTTGAAAGTCGTGATGTAATTTTTGCAGAAACTACTGCTCAACCTATGGTTGCTTTTGATGTACCGCATATGTAGACACATGATGTATTTGAAGGTTTGCTTCCTTCTTTTGTGGAATCAAGAATCACAATAGGTTGATAATCTTGATCAATCTTTTGATCAGCATGTGACACCTCATGATGTAGAGGAAATTGTGCGTGAAAAGCAAGAAGTTCTCAAGGAAGAAAGAACCTTGCCTAAATGGGTTCAGAAAACTTTGCAGGATAGCAAGTTGGATGCACCGTTGCCACGAAAAACACGTGCTGGTACTACTTTTGGTAGAGAGCAAGTAGATTTGGCTTGCTTTAGCACTCTTTGTGATGCAGATGAGCCTGATTCATTTGAACAAGCTTTAGAGTGTGTTCAGTGGAAAGATGCTATGCAGCAAGAAATTGATTCTATTCATAAGAATCATACATGGGATCTAGTGGACTTGCCTACAGGTAAAAAGCCTATTGGTACAAAGTGGGTTTTTAAGGTAAAAAGGAAACAAGATGGTACTGTTGACAGGTACAAAGCAAGGCTTGTGGCAAAAGGCTATGCGCAACAGAAAGGCATAGATTATGATGAAACCTTTGCTCCTACTTCTCGTGCGTCCACAGTTAGATCACTAGTTGCAATTGC
Organism: Adiantum capillus-veneris; assembly: GCF_014529385.1. Taxonomy (NCBI): domain Eukaryota; kingdom Viridiplantae; phylum Streptophyta; class Polypodiopsida; order Polypodiales; family Pteridaceae; genus Adiantum; species Adiantum capillus-veneris. The sequence continues at coordinate 107,831,496 of NC_140940.1, read as the reverse complement.
TGCTCATCATGGTTGGAAAGTGCATCAGTTGGATATCAAAATTGCTTTTTTAAATGGTGATTTGCAAGAAGAAGTTTATGTAAGTCAACCAAGTGGTTTTATTGTAAAAGGTCAAGAGCAAAAGGTATGTAGATTGCGTAAAGCTTTGTATGGTCTCAAACACGCTCCAAGAGCATGGTATGAGAAGATACGTACTTATTTGATTGGCCAGGGATTTCAGAATAGTCCAGCAGAAAGTACTTTGTATGTCAAAAAGAGAGATGGAGTTCTCATTATGCTAACACTTTATGTGGATGATATGCTTCTTACAGGCAATAGTGCAGATGAAATTGAAGCGTTTAAAGATGCTTTGAGAAAAACCTTTGAGATGTCTGATCTTGGTTTGCTACATTATTACTTGGGTATTCAGTTTGTGCAATCAGAGGATGGCATATACATGCTGCAGGCAAAATATTTGCATAAAATTTTGGACAAGTTTGGTATGCAATATTGTAAACCAATCTCTACACCCGTAGAAACTGGATTAAAGTTGAGCATGCACGATGTTGGAGAACCTTTTGATGTACATACTTATGCAGCAGCGGTTGGTTGCTTGATATATTTGGCAGGCAACACTCGTCCAGACATTCAATTTGGGGTTTCACAAGCAAGCAGATTTATGCACAGCCCAGGTATGCATCATTGGCAGGCTGTGAAGCGCATACTTCGTTACCTTTCAGGTACCCCTAATCTTGCCATGTTCTTTCCAAGGGGGGATATGTATGGAAAGCACAGTTCTATGCAGGTTCTTGGTTACAGCGATTCAGATTGGGCTGGTGATTTTGACACACGACATTCCACAAGTGGCAATTGTTTTTTCTTGGGAAATGCATGTATATCTTGGCTAAGCAAGAAGCAACCCACAGTGGCTACATCAACTTGTGAAGCTGAGTACAGGGCAGCTTTCACGGCAACAGTTGATTGTGTATGGATACGCAGGTTATTGGCAGATCTTTGTGAGTGTCAACAGGCACCCACTACCATTTTCACTGACAGTCAGAGTGCTATGGCAGTTGCAAGGAATCCAGTATTTCATGCAAGAACAAAGCACATAGAGGTTCACTACCACTATGTCAGGGAAAGGCTACATGCAGGGGAGATCACACTAACTTACTGTCCTACACAGGATAACATTGCAGATCTATTTACGAAGGCGTTATCACAAGAAAAGTTTGAAGCTTTCCGAAAAGCTTTGGGCTTACTCTCATACACATGATGATCTTCTACCTTGTACGGATTCACACTATCACTACGGGGGGATTTGTAGACATGTAGTAGTGTTAGTGTGTATACGCGCTTCACCAGGGGCACTTTTCTCCCACTGGGTTTTTCCCCCTGGACATCCGGTGTGAAAGGACACCTTATCTCTTAGGGTTTCATATAAGCTTTGTAGCTCTGAGTTTGTAGATACACTATTATTCTAATACAGAGAGAGACTACAGAGATCTCGTACGCAAGCTCTGTGTCTTCTCCTTCTCCATCTTCTTCCTACTCTGAGTTGCTGTCTTCCTTCTGTTTCCTGTTTCATCATCTTCAACACCTTTGACATAAGAACATGTTGCATCATGTAAGCCCACATAGGGTAATTGTCCCCATCCAAGCTGTCCTCAGCAACAAACATCTTGAACACATCTGTGTTGTTATTAGCCATGGTAAATGTTGCACCTGATGTGAAAACTTCCCAAAAAGAGGAGAAACAAAGCGGAAACAACACGTGCTATATAGCACAAATCATAGAAGACTGTAAGGACCTGTTATGCAGAAAACGACACTGAATAAAAATTTTGCTCAAAATGACAAAATAACCTATGCAAAACTGCCTGTAGTGGAAACGGAGGCCGAAATGAGCCCGGATCAAAATCTTGAGCAAACTAATCTCTATGAGGTTTCCAAAATTTTTGTCGACCTGCGAACGCTTGCCAAAGCTCACTAAAATCAAAGAAAATGAGTAGGCGTGTGCTAGAGCTGCTGGCGACTAAGCTTGGGAGGACGCAACTTGCTTTGATACCAATCGTTGGAATTAGGGTTGCAAGAAAACACACACACCTTGGAGAAGAAAAAGGAAGCTCAAGGCACACAACAAAGAGTGTATTACTTAGTGTGCAATGTAAAGATAGATAGCCCTAGAATGAATGGGTGTATATATAATGCATGGTGGAAAAAACCTCCTAGTGAGGGGAAAAATGTCATGTCAGTCCTAAGTGTGTTCACACACATCACTATCACACGTATATGGTAAGAGCTTAGATGGTGTGTAAATGACTCCGTGATCCTTTATCCAAATCTATCAATAAACCTCAAACCTTAAGCTCTACACAAGCTCAAATTGCATCTTCAACTCGAATTTATGCACTCAACTTTGAGCTCCTGCCATGCTTCCAAAAGTGCATCAAACTCGCACACTGTGTGAAAATAGAAAACCTGATCTTTTTTGCATATAGTTAGTCTGAGATGAATACCTGGATGACCAAGCAAAGATATCTCGGTATCTTTCAGTAAGCTTAACAAAAACTCTTCTTCTTCTTTCATAAGGTCATTTGCAATGTAGGCCGGTCTAGTCTCTTCTCTTGGTTCAGCCAGATCTATCTTTTTTGTGTTTTCAGGTCCTTTGTAGGACTCCCCCTGTTTTCGTAGTTCCCTGACAGGTTGTTCGACTATGATTTTTTGGTCTTGGAGAGTATATTTCTTGTCATGGGATGGAGCATTCATTACATCCTTACCATACTCTTTTGTGGTTTCCATTTCCGTCGTATATATCTCCTTTAAAGCCTTTTTCAACTCTCGATATTTCTTTTTTCGTTCAACTCGTGTCATGGTTGAAACCTTTTCCTAGTTTTTAGGTTTTTCTTAAGTTTCCTTTCTCATTTTTCTCAAAGTTCTCGACATTTCTGGATTTTCGTTTAAAGGAAATCTATCAGTGATTTTGTCCTTGACACAATCATGTGCATCTATCTGCATCAAGAGATGTGCTCTACTGGGAGACCGATGGCATAGGTCTAGCTTTCAAGTTTTTGGTATCTCTTTTTCTTCTATATCATTTCTGTATTCTCGGTCTCTGGTTAGGAAAGTCAAAAAACTTCTCCTCCCCTCCTTTCGTGAGTAGTTTAGCTCTCACATGTTCTTTTTCCGATCCCGAATCATTCAAGGTAGCTGAGTGTCCTTTAACTTATCTGTTGCATCATAGTAGAGGTCTGAAAAGACTTACTGAGCTTTCATAAAGTCCTTGGATTCCGGAATTTTGTCTTCAATGTGGAGGGTTGAGATCATTTTGGATGGGAATTATGTCATAGCCGTTCTCATTGCAAAATTGAGTAGGCATAGACATGTTTACACATACATCCATTGTCGTAAAATTTGAGTCTACTCAAAATGGCTCAAACAAATGCTCTGGAAAAGGTGGTATATAGGGTTCGTATGTGCAATCCCTTTCTAAGATACATTCTTCTCGTTTTAGACTCCCATTTTCTGAGGCTCCACACATCCAAATAGGAATGTCTTTGTTCAACCAAGATGGAAGCTTAGTTTCAGTTGAAGAGACTAAATCAAATTCTTGTATGGGCGTTTTCATGACATCTCTATAAGTGTGATCTTTTATATTAACCTTGTTATTGATGCCACTTGCTTCAAGTACAGATAATTGTTTCTCCAGTCTTGGATGAGTTGTACTTGTCGCATGAAAGGTCTTCCCAAAATGATTTCATAATTGAGTTTCTTTCCAAAGTCTACTATGGCAAAAGTGTGTTGATATTCAATCCCACAGGAATTAACTATAACTTTTTCAAGCAATCCTAAGGGTCTTTCAATGTGTCCATCAGCCAATTGCAATTTCATTCAAGTTTGTCTAATCGCTGGTTGTCCCTAGGATTCCCATACTACTTTCATGGCTATGGCTATGCCTGCCGTACTATCCAGTATTGCCATGATTTTTATATCATTATACCTCACTGGAAGGGTTGTGTTTCCTTCTTCCCCTTCGTAGTATTCTCCAACTTTTCTCATTGGAACATATCTAATCTCTTTGTTATCCATTTCATGTTTCACTTCTCTCAAATTTTTTGTGATTTCTCTTGTTATCCCCACCTTCTTTGGAGTTTTTTGTAGATCTTTCCATAAGTATGGCCTAATTTTCAACAGTTCTCCTAAAGTAAGAGTGCATTGAATGGGTGTAGACATGATTGAATGGACGCTGTCTACTTCTAGGGTCTGTTCATCTCCTTTTACCTGAGTGGTTTTTTACACACTATGGATTCATCTTCATTATCTCCCAAGTAAGAGGGTAATGTTTTCAAAGTCAATGGTTTAGACATTCCTGAAGCTTCAGATCCGCAATCCCCATACAAGGATTGTACATCCATGTCCATATCAGGAGGTAGATTGTCTAACCAAACTTCCTCTATAGGAGCTGACTTCAAAGTTAAGCTCCCATCATTAATCTCTCTAAATTTTTTCCATAAGTGTCCTGGCCAATCTTCTTCTACAAATGGAATTCCGTCTAAGGCATCTTCGCTGTCCGACACTATAAGTTCTGGCTCTTTTGTTTCAAAGTGGGGTTCTACCACCACTTCAGATTTTTCTTTATTGGTTCCTACCACGAGCTCCTCAGGTTTTGCCATACTCTCAAGCTTGGGTGTTTGCTTTTCCAGCATCTCTTGCGTGATTCTTACCAAATTTTGATCAGCTTCAAGCTTAGCTGCTTCCATGTATGGAGAAGGATATTTTTTCCATTTGTTTTCCATATTTTGGCCTGCTTTAAGTCCCGCTTGGTAAGCTTCCAAGGCTACATGAATAGGCTCAGAAATTTTATCTACCAAGATTGATCCTCTAGATTTCACGGTGGTTTCTTTGATTTCACTTCCAGTTTCTTTCACCTTTTTCTGGAATAGCTTCTTTGCTTTCTCCTCGATTTTAGCCCTTTGTTTCTGTTTTCTCATCTCATACCTTTTGTTTCTAATTCTTTTGGTCTTTTGAGAGGAAATTTTTGTATTCTCCAAACCATCAGAGGAGTTATGTTTCTTTTTCTTAGCCTGGGATTTGGTGATTACCTTGATTGGAACAATCACTTCACTCTCAGATGAGCTACTAGGTATCACTTGGACTACATTCACTATTGTTTTATCCTTGTTTAAAGGATTTTTTGGACAGTCTTTAGGGAAGTGTTCTCCCTTTTTTGCAACATTGTATGCAATAAGCTTCGACTGGCTTGAGGTTCTTGTCAGGCTCTGGGCATTCACTTTTCCAATGATCATCTGCACCACAATTATGAAAGTTTCCAGTCCGGCTTAATCATGGGTCTCACCATAGGAGGTCTAACACCTTGATTAGCTACATAGTACATTGGTGCAAGCTCTGGAGTAGCATAAGTCACAGGTTCTTCCATTGGTGGTGGATGTGAATTATACCAATCTCCTTCTACCATTACTGTAGATGGACTAGGCTCAGCATAGGGTGTAATAGGCACTAGTGCTTGTTTATCTATGACTCCCTCTGGATGCATGTACTTTATAGGCACTGCATTATGTCCCGGATATGGAGGTTGTTGGCCCAACACGGGTTGAGGTCTTTCCATACCCATCGGTGGTCTTTGAGCTGGAGCCATATTAGGCTGATATTTGTACATGGGTTGTCCTTGTGGCCTCATAGGCACGTATTAAACATTTCCATGATACTTGGGTCGGTAATAATACTCCTTTGTCTCATGGTTGGTCCATTTATCCTCAATTGCATACCATTTTTGTGGCCTAATTGGTTGTCCCTGTTGAGGTGTCTCTTGTCCTGGTCCCCTTATAGGTGCTTTTGCATGTTATTCATCACGTCATTCATCCTTTTAACCATGTCTTCTATGGCTGAAAGCGGTGCTGCAGCAGCCGTTCCCACTTGTGCTGGTTTGGTGGATGCTATTTTCTCACTTTGGTTATCCTTAGGAACATCTTCTTCATTGAAAATATCACAATTGTCTCTTAAGTCAATAGCATCTGACATACACTCTTCGAGGGTCGTATGCTTCTTGCTATACAGTATAGCATGAAGTTCTTTGTTTAGCAGTCCCTCTAGAAACAATGATACTAGTCTTTCTTCTGCAGGTATCTCTAGCTCTGGGCATCTTGCAATGTATTGCTTCATTCGAGTTGCAAAATCCCTAACAAATTCACCTTGTTTCTGTTTAAATATATAGATTGAGCTACCGTATTGTGTTTGATCCCTGTTTTGGAACAAGCAGCTATAAATCCTTGAGCTAATGTATTCAAGTCCATGATTGACCTTGGTGGAATGTTTTGGAACCATGTCAATGATTTTCCTTCTAATGTCATTCCAAATCCCTTGAATTGAGTATGGAAATCAAATATGAGTTCTGCTCTTAGCACTTGCTTAAAGCTTGATAAGTGGTCGCATGGATCCTCTTGAAAATCAACTGGTCTGACACGTCTATTTGGTTCAGCAGTTCTTGGTCTCCTGGCAGTTGGTCCTAATCCGAGTCCTTCAAACCAGTCTCTTGGAAATAGTGACTCATGTAGCCTTGGACTGGCCTAAGTGTCACCCTGTTTTCTTTGTGATGAGGTGGTTTCTTAACATTACTCTTAGAAGATCTCTCTCGATGTTCATCTCTTGGATTAGTTTCTGGTCCTTGACCGAATATCCAACCCCTTATGGAGTACCCTTGGTATTTGGTTTATTTCACCTTCTCAGGAGTCATCATAACAAAGTTATTGTTATAGCAATCCCTAAATAGGTAGGTCGATAGATCTGTTGAACCCTTATCTTTGATTTTGAAGATATAAATGATCTTCATGGGTGTTAGCTGTCCTGATTTGGCATGCAAAGTCCATACAAGATCTTTGACATTTCTATCCTCCCAACAATAGACTCCGATCCTAGGATTATCCGTACTAAGCCGTTTCAAAGGCTTCAAATGAACTTGATCGTATCCCTCGAATTCTAAAGTCAGCGGCCTTCTTTTGCTGCCATATATGGAATTATGGTATTTACCTCTAGCCCCCATTTGTCTATCACGTCATGGTTTTCAACTTGTAAATACTGAGTTCCATTTCTATCCATGTACATTTTTCCTTGTTTGTTTGCCCTGATTTCCTCTTCAAACTCAATACTATCGTCATCAATGCGCATAGCATACTCTTCATTAGAATCTAGGTAAACTTGAGCTCCGTGGCGATTAGTCTTATAAAAAGAAAGTATATGCTTATAGCGCACTGTCATTCCGGTTATTGAGTGAGTCGAATAGGAAGACATTTCAGATGTTGATTCTGAAAAAGTGTCTGAGACTTCTTCAAGGATAGTGCCCAAGTGCTCGCCTTGATTAACACTATCTTCGGTGGATACTCTACTAACGGTCTCTCCAAATATGCCTTGGTTTCCTAGTATACAACCAGATCTAAGGTTCATAAAGACTTGTGAAGCCCTGGATAGAGTACTTACCGTCGGATTGACTTGTTGTCAATTTCTTCCACTTGACTTGATTGTAACTTGTGTCAAGCTTTGAATTCCTTGTTTGCAATCTGATTCCTGTATCAGTTTTTATCAACTTAGCGAATCTTTCACAAAGACTGTATAATTTTTGCTAACTATTGTGACTGGTCTATGTGTATCACTTCAAATTGAGCTAAGTGAGTCAGCAGTTGAGACTTTTGGATTCCACTTTTGCAAAAATCCAAAGGACTAATCTGCAACCTAGAAACTGAGTGAACATGTACCAATTTGGATCCGATTGAACCCAAAATTTCCCGGTGGCCTTGTATTATGTTGGTCTAACACTGTACAAGTTCAAAAGTCATAAATGGTGTCTCTGTGTAGCAGTAGTAAATAATCGCTATTATTTACTTTTCTCAAATTTTTGCACTTTTTGGCTTGATTTTCCAAGTATACAACCTGTTAAGGTCTCTGGACAAGTTTCACTAAGTTTGGATACAATTTGCTCAAGTTATTAATTGTTTTGTGTCTGTAGACTCGCTTTTCAAGAATCTGGCTTAGGTCTGACTTTTCTGATCCAAATTTCACCAAAATTGATTTGTGTGGTCTACTTGATATGCTTGACCTCGTGGTATACTCAAATGTGCAAGATTATCAATTTTTGTAGCAAATGTAAATAATGGCGATTATTTACTTCAACTATTTTTTTGCAAGTTTTTGTCCCAATCTTTACACAGATCTGTTAAGTATCTCAACTTAAGCTCCCTAGCCAAGTTTCATCAAGTTTGGACAATTTTTGTTCAACTGGTCATCAGTTTTGTATCTACAGACTGACTTTGCAAATTTGGCCCAATTTTCATCTAATGATCCAAATCTTACCAAATTTGGTTTTGGGCTTATTACAACATGGTAAAGCTAGCTAGTGGTATGCTAACTTGGTAAAAAAAGTTGAAAAATGTGACAGATGTCAATAATCGAGATTTTTTACTTTTGGCAAATTTTGCATCTTTTTGGTTAAGTGAGCATGTACACATGTCTATCACATCAATATGAGCCTATGAATCAAGTTCATTGAGTTTGAACATATTTTTTTCCAATTTACACTCAAGTTCCGGAAAGTCAGTACAGACTTTAGTTTTTACCGAGTTTTAGGTCAATTTGGTGATCCAATGTTAACCCTCACACACATTCCTATCACCTACGATGGACATTGTATTATTTATTTGGTAGAGTCAGGTACCGGGTGCCCAAGTGTAAATGGGGCGAGCTCATATAAAAGTCAACTAAACCTAAAATTCACTCTTGCTCCATCTCCATCTTCTTCTTCTTCATCTCCTTGTGTGTGTGTATGCGTGAGAGAGAAAGGGAGAGAGTGTGTGCGATCGAGCATTGCGGCGGCACGATGGCGGCGAGGAATCCTCCACGAAGCAAGCGTAGAGCGGTGAGTGACACACCATCGTCATCTTTGAGCTTACTAGTTTAGGCTTGTTGTGTGCTTGGAGCCATTTGTGGCTCGCACGCGGTGTATCGGCCAGTTTCTTGCATTGACACGTGCGACATACGCGCACATTTTTGGTGCCGTTGCCAGGGAATGCCATACACTAAGCTTGAATGGCACTCTGTGCTTCTTTTGTGGTGCAATTTCAATTGTAGGAAAGGTAAGGAAGGAGGATGTGTGTGTTGAGAAGAAGGGTTTTGTGTTATACTGTGTATTTTTTTTGTTAATGGAGTTTTCAAAGGTACTGTGTTTATTCTCTGTGTATTAAAGTTGTTAGTTTTCTTTGTTAATGGAGTTTTCAAAGGTACTGTGTTTATTCTCAGTGTATTAAAGTTGTTAGTTTTCTGTGTACAGTAAGTAGGAAGTAGATCTGTGAGAGCTAATAGAGTGTGTTAGTGTGTAACAGTAGGTGTATTAGTTAGAAGTAGGTAGATAGAGTGTGTGTGTGCTCTCGCGCAGGCCGCGACGACCTTATCCTTTAAATTAAAATAAAAATAAAAAATAAAAATAAAAAATAAAAACTTTAAAGGTAGGACCGGGATCGGGAATATCTCCCAGACCCAAGCCCAAGCTCACACTCAGGCCTAGGCCTCGCTCGCCTTTTAAAATTACGAATTCTAGCTTTACAAGTAGCTAAAAATCGATTTTTTGAGGACCAACAGAACTTTAGATGCCCGAGAATTGTGCTGTAAAGCACACAGCGACCCTCTAAGTGATACGCTTGTTTCGAGCTATCACACACTTTAATAAAAAAATCAAACATTAACAAAAACATTAAAAACCTAAAAAACACGAGTGAAAACGGACGCTTAAAAAAGGTAAGCGGTTAACCTTCGAGGTTATTCGTCGACGCTTGTAGGGTGCCAAAGGCACATGCATCTGCACTCTGGTCGTGTGCTAGAGACGGAACAACTAGAGAGAACTTTGACTTACGCGAGTTCTCAATATCCACCTACTTTAGGTTCCGGGCCCTCGAGGGGGACCCAAGGTAGTACAAACCAAGACCCAAACATAGCGGCTAGTGACTCTTCGTTTGACTACGACGTCATGGAGGGTTTCCCAATGCCTAATCCCAATAGCCCAAGCCAATACATGCATGCCATGGGCCCGCGGTCTGGGCCGAGCGTGCTTAGCCGCTTGAAGGAAACCTTTAGTAGAGCCACTTGCTCCGAACATGGAGCTAATGATGTAAATGAGGGGGGTGGGGAAGTAAATTCTCCATTTGTGACCAACGTAGACCCTATGTCCTTAGAAAATGTGCATGTGAATACTTCATTCACTGCACCTCCTTACTCTTTAGAGCTATTCCCCTCCGAGGTCATATTACCCGATGGTAGAAGCCTTGCCGAAGTGCAAGAGGTTGAGCGATATATCCTTGCAGTGAGGGAAAAGGAAGTTGAGAGCTTACGTAAGGTGGAGCAACGAAGAGAGTTAAAAGCGAAAGCCCCTATGTCAATATCCTTGCTAAGAGAGCAATCGAGTGCTCCTGACTTAGCAACCACTAAGGGCCAACCCCTAGAAAGAAACATTGCATCTAGCTCAAAGGACACCCCTAGCACCTCAATCCTAGATGGAGTGCTCTTAAATGAGAACTGGGAGTATGAACTACAAACGGAAACTCTGACCGACCTATACACAGGTCACACCTATCACGTTGTGAGCGGGATGGAAACACACAGAACGCCTCTATAACGACCCGACACACACTCTTGGGATGATACACACACACATTATGGGGCACCACTCGGCTTACACAACCAGCCTGGCCGAGACAGGAAACACATAGACGGAGTGAGAAGAGAGAGATTTCCCACTTGCTCACTCAACACTCACACATACACACTCACATACACACACTCTCAATTCAGCTCAAAGGAGGCAATTTTATGTTGTTTAGACTCAATGAAGATCAACCCAACACCAATGGGACAAATAGTTTACACAGTATTGAGGAAATACACCATATACAACCACAAAGTTAAGCAGAGGCTTCACTCACCGGAGAAGATTACACAGAAAAACAACAAAAAATTTGTGACAAATTTGGCAAAATGGATAGCGCCATTGCGTCCGGAATGCCCAAAAACCCCACCCTACAATGTCACAGTGCTCAAATCCGACCTCAGATGAGCAGTTTAGGGCCAAAAATGCTCCAAAAACAGCAAAAAAACACTTGCGGATGTTCCTCCTCTCTTCTCCACGTTTTTTCTGGTCTTCTCTCAGTTTTTTTCAGTTCCCACAATTAGCTTTATTAGTTGGGCACCCTTGGACTTTTAGATGGCACTCAGTTTTTCCCAATAATGCATCGCGCAACCACGTGAAGTGGCCCCAAAAAGTGGTCCTCATGATGACCTTTCTGCATAAGTATCACAAGAAAACACCCACGTCGTGTCCGTACTTCTCCGCGTGCAAGTATTGACCCCGTTCGACCTCCTGACGCCACTCGATGCCATCTGACGCACCTGCTTACCTCATGTCGTCAGCCCGCGGATAGCTTCCTCGAGAAGTTTTACGCACTACCAACTCCTCCTTATTGTAGAAAAAACAGACTGGTACTGATAATAGTGAAAATCGCTGCACTATGTACACCCTGTCCTACTTGTACACACATGGGCCCCATGTAACCACTTGGCTATGGAAATTGGGCAATCCTTTATTCGATGCACCATGCATGTGTATGTACATATGCGCAATCCCTTGCTCCAAAAAACTCCTGACATAATTTGCCCATCCCCTAGCCTGCTAGATCATTCATGATCAGCAGCAACAAAAAGCGATATGAGACTCGCAGCGTCACAAGTCTCCTCATCCTTCACCAACACTGCTTGATCCACAGACAGCTCATCTTGCTCCACCATCATTAACCTGGCATGATATAATTTAAGACGCAATCCATTTACCCTTGACTTATGTAGAACACAATCCAGGTTAGCCAGCTGATATGTACCATTCGGGAAACACTCCACTACCTTGAAAGGGCCTTCCCACTTAATCTGAAACTTCTTTTGGAAGGTGTTGTCCAGCTTACCGTTGTAGCGCAAAACCAAGTCATGCTTCTTGATACCCTTACTTTTGACTTTTTCATTTATTTTTGCTAAAGCCTTATCCTGCATCTGCCCATAATGCTCCAATGTGCTCATCCTATCCAACTGAACCTCTTGTAACTGCAAGAGCCTCTCTTTGAATGCATCACTAGGCGGCCTAAGAAACTTCTCTAGCATCTTGACTGCAGGCAACTCTACTTCCACAGGCAATAGTGCTTCCTTTCCATACACCAAATGAAATGGAGTAAACCCTGTACCTGTCTTCACCGAAGTACGGTAAGCCCATAATGCACTAGGCAATTCCAAATCCCAATTCTTTCCTTGGTGCTCTGTCACTTTCGAAAGAATCTGTACCAACTCACCATTGAATCTTTCATTTAAGCCATTACACTGTGGGTAATAAGGAGTGGTATGCTGGTGCCTAATCTTCATCTTTGCACATAAAAAATCTAGCAGTCTAGCTCTAAAGCTAGGCCCCTTATCTAAATGTAGCTCCAATGGCACCCCAAACTTGCAACATATTTCATCATACACAAATTTTGCCACATCCTTTGCAGTGATATGTTTTACTGCTATAGCCTCTGCCCATCTAGAGAGATAGTCCACTGCAGTCAAAATATAGCTTTTGCCCCTGCTTGTAAATAAATAACGGGCCTATTGCATCAATCCCCCACTTTTCAAACACATCAAAAGCCATAATGGTTTTTCGTAGCTCTGGCTTAAACACTCTCTTCCCAAATGCTTGACACCTATTGCAAGACCTACACCAATGGTGAACATCCTTGTGCAAACTAGGCCAGACATACCCCTCTTGCAAGATCTTATGCAAGGTGATCTTTAGAGCAAAATGTCCACCACATGCGCCTTCATGATTCTCTTCTAACACTCTGTAAAGCTCCTCCCTCCAAGGTACACGTCTCAACACGAGATCAGCCCCTTTCATGTACAAGACATCACCAATCAATTTGTACCTGTATGCTCTACGCACAAAACCATACTTCTTAGACTTCTCAATGTCTTCTGGAATGATTCTTGTTAGCAAAAACTCTTCTTCTTGAGCCAAACTTTCCCGACCATGGTAAAGAAGTAAGTTGGTCCTCAACACAAATAGCTCCCCAATCATGTCTTGAGTCGCTTCATGTGCCTCTCCATTTAGAGCACGTTCAATGTGTCTGATGCTCCATGCTTCAAAATTTTTTAACAGGCCTTTAATTCTGAAACACATTTCCTTCAATGAGCTGTTCTTGCTCTTCCACACACCCAGCACCCGCTTCACATAACAAGGCATCACATTTTATGCTGAGCCTTCTAACCCCATGCTTCAAACAAATGTGTAATCCAGCTTCCAACGTAGTATATTCAGCCTCATTGTTACTATGCGCATCCAACTTGAACCCTCTCTTGCATACTAGCTTCCCCTCTGGATCATAGAGTGCTATACCCCCTGAAGCTGCATCATGGCTCTTTCTGTATGAGCCATCAAAGAACAACACATGTGCATTGCTGATCTGTGGCACTTCTTCAACTACCTTTCTCACCACCTCTTCCTTAACAATAAGGGGATTCTCCTTGTAGGTCAACAAATCAGCTAGGGTAGCTCTTGTACTATCTTCCACTAGAAAAGAGAACTCAAACTCTTGCAGCTCAATTACCCATTTCTTCACCACATTTGACATGTTAGTGCCATTAATTAACTGTGGCAAAAAGGAATAACTCGTCAAGAAAACAAAAGGTCGTGGTAGCAAGTAATGACGAAATCGTCGACAAGCAAATATTACACTAGCCATCACTAGTTCTACTTCCGAGAATTTTCTCTCCGCTACCAACTTCACTCGGCTTGCACAATACACTGGCCTCATATAATGGCTGCCCTTCCCCTTTTGCAATAGCATGGCTCCAATGGCATCATCCCCCACTGAGGGATTTACATAAAAAACTTTCTCCCAATCAGGAGCCTGCATGGCTGACAACCCCCCTAGCACCTCTTTCACCTCTTGAAACACTTCTTCACACTTGTCATCCCATTGCAATGGATCATGCTTTGCCACTTGTTGTAATGGATAAAGAATCTGAGAAGACAATGGAATAAACCTTGCCATGTACTTCACTTTGTGTATAAAGGTTGCCAATTGCTTTGTACTCGTAGGTGATGGAAGAAGAATAATAGACTTAACCTTGTCTGGATCAGCCTCAATGCCATTTTCTGACACCATGTGGCCCAATAACTTCACCCTTGGCTGTGCTAGATGACATTTCTTTGGATTTAGTTGTCCCCACATTCATCATATCGAGCCAATACCATCTGCAACTTCTCATGGTGTTCAGCCCTACTGCTATAAACACAGAAGTCATCCATAAAAGCTTTAACACAACTACCAATGAATGGTTCCAACACCCAATTTGCTCTCTCTTGATAGAAGGAAGGTCCATTTGACAACCCAAATGGCAATACTGTGTAGCAATAGCAGCCCCATGGCGTAATAAAAGTGGTCTTTGTGCGGTCTTTAAGAGCAATCTTCAATTGAAAATAGCCTGAAAAACCATCACACACACTGTACCTCTCATAACCGCCACTGAATCCAAGATCTGATCGATGAATGGAAGAGGATATGGGTTCTTCTTAGTGGCTGCATTTAAGGGTTTAAAATCTACACAAATCCTCCACTTCCCATCCTTCTTTGGGCTGACTACTACTGGACTCACCCATTCTGTGGTCTCCACAGGGACTATGAACCCTGCCTTCAATAGCTTGTCCACCTCTTCCCGCAAGGCTTCCATCTGCTCTTGGCCCATCCTTCTTAGCCTTTGCCGCACTGGCTTAGCACCTTCTTTCAGCTCTATATGCATATCTTCTCCTTTGAATCCTCTGATCTCTTCATATGAAGTAATGAACAAATCAGGAAAACTAGCCAGCATGTGCAAATATATATCCTTCTCCATAGCTGAGAGGTCTCCACTGATCATTTGTGTCATCAATTCCTACTTCTTTGACAACTCAACCTTGGTTTGCATCAGCCCTTCAATCACTTCATAAGGCCCTTCACTTTCATCTTCAACCTCATTCGCAAATGCAACTAAACCAAACTCCTGGATTTCTTTGTCCATCAAAAGAAATGCAACATCAGCATCCTCATCACTGCTGGTAGTGCTATCACTGTCCTCATCTGTCACCGTGGAAGAGTCTTCATCACTAGACTCATCCTCATCTTCATAAAGCTCCTCTAATCGTTTCCTTGTGTCCATATTATAAAGCTTCTTGGTACCTGTCTTTCTATAGAGGCTAATCGTACCATGTCGCCAATCTTGAACAGCTCCCACTGCACGTAACGATGGTCTGCCCAGTATAATAGGATATGCTCCCAACCCTGCTAGCATCACATGAAAATCAACCACTACCTTTGCATCATATGCCTCCACTTCTAAGCTCTTTACAACACCCAAGCATTTTACTTTTTGATGGTTTGCCAATCTGATCCGAAAACCTGACACCCCAGCCACTGTGAGACCCATCTTCTCAACGCATGAGTGTGTTATGACGCATATTTGGGCTCCGCCATCCACATAACCTTGTCCCAAATTTTCCCTTTTATGCCACACATCTAGTATTGGACAAATGTCTGGTAGCTCATCCATTGCCAACACCTTTACTGAACCTCTCTCTGGCTCTTTCTCCATTGGGTTAACCATCCTCTTCCACTGTCGCTTTAGCTTAGGCACCATCTCTAAAAGCTGCCCAAAAGTAACATCTGCCTTCCTACTCATCAGATCCTCCTTCAAGTCATAGCTTAATTGCCCATCCCCTAGTGGAAAATCTGAAACATGAAACTTTCGACGAGCTCTCCTTTTCCTCTTGGCCTTGACATCCTCGCCTTCATGGCTCTTTCCTTTCTTCTTACTAGGACCTGGGGCACTTCTTCCTTCCTTATCCTCTGTGGTGCTCTTCCCAATAGGCATCACTAATGTATCCTCTAGCTTTGATGCCTTCTCCAAGCTGACTACACTTAGCACTTTTGTCTTTCCCTTTTCCTCTTTGGTTAATCCACTGGTTCCTTCATCTCCCTTATTTCGATGCCATAATCATTTGACCTAGTTAACACCTGTCTTGGCAATGGATACATGTCTCCCCCCATCCTTGGTGGCTTATCACATTGCGGGCTGATGTGACCCAACTCTCCACAATTGTAACATGTGGGTGTCTGCCTCCAAAACCTACCATTGCTTTGTCCAACACCATTCCTAGGTCTTTCTTCACCTCCTGGCTGATTTGCATACCTCCCTCGACCTCGATTATTTCCCACTTGACCTAGCATGTTTAGGCTGAGATTCTTCATTAAATCTACCACTTGCCTCATGTCTTGCCTTAGCCCATCATCTTGCAATGCTGTAGTAACCACTTCTGACATAACTTGAGGAGTAACAGAAACCAATGGTTCATGATGAACCCCTGGCATGCGACCTTGCAAAGAATCCATAGGCTGAAATTCAGACCTCATGGGCAAAGACTCCACCCCTAACTGGCTCATTTTCCTTAGCTTCCACTCTTTGTTCCTTGCTACCTCTAGTGCATGTTCATATGTCCTAGGCTTCTTTAGCTCCACTCTCCAACGTATATTCTCCCAAAGACCAGCCAAGAACCTGTCCTTCTTCATCATGTCAGGCGGGGTACCTGTGGTGCTAAGGTCTTGCACATCCTCTCCTATGCCAATGAGAACTTACGTATGTACGCATCTACTGGCTCACCTTACTTTTGTACTAAACCCTGTACTTCTTGCCACACTTTGTCAGGATCTTCTATCTTCACAAACTCCACTTCCAACCCATGTCGTAGATTTTCCCAACTCAACCTTACAGGTGGATCAACCACACACAACTCCTCTCCAAATGCTTTAGACCAAACTCGTGCATCACTCTTCAAACAAATTTGGAGAAGACGTAACATTTGCGCAGGGTCATGAATCTGGTTGCTAATGCAGGCAACCTCCATCTTTTCCAAAAAGTCTTCCACATCTTCATCACTTCTTCCATGAAACTCCGGATAAGAGAAAGCCATGGCTACCCAAGCTACTATGCTTTGAGAATCCTTTCAAACACACGTGCAAGAACCCAAAATTTTTCACTACCAAATCCCCAGAAACTTCAATGGAGCTCAACTTTAAATAAGGACAAACACATGCACATCAAATGAGTTTTCGTAGTTAATCATTGGAATTACAACAGGCAAAGGACATTCCAGGATCTCTCTTAATCTTCTTGGCCCGAACATAAAGACTATGCGCTGCTGGAAAAAAATCTTCCTGGACACATGAAAATTTATCTGGATTCTTTGAGTTAAATGAAAAGGAGTGAACTGAGGTCCATTTTGATCATCCATTAAAGTCAACCATGCAGCTCCCAAGAAAGCACACCTGTCTTATCCTCTGATTTTGCCAAAACTTCATCATCATAACAACATAAATGGCTCAAAAGACCAAAAAACCATCCATCATATCTTGGAAAAATTTTGGCAGAGTTTCCCCAGAAGTAGAGCAGTAGGAACCCAAAATATAGACTGTATATGTATGCATAAACTGCCACAAATAGAACCCGAGCATCAAATAGGAATCACTAATACATAGCCTATGGCGAGGTCACAAAAAGGGTGCTCCTGCTACCTATATCACCCAAAGGATCTCCACATTTGAGAATCCCCCAGCTCAATAAAACCTCACGCTATTGACCCTCACACGAAGGCTAATGCAAATTGCGTATAGTCAAGTCTCAGAAATGACTATCTTCCAGACCAAGTCTCAGAAATGGTTGGGACTGCCAAATACAACCATGTATGGCTCCACAAATGTGTAATGGTAGTTTCCACAAGTAACATACAATCCAGTAGACAATGCGCTCAAATAGGCGCCAAGTGATGCATACCCACAACAACTGCAAGTGACATCACTACTAGTATATCACTGTACTCTAGCTACCTGTACCTGTGTGAATCACCTGTACCAGTACCTGTCCCTGTAACCTGTAACCTGTAACCTGTAGCCCCGAATCTCGAAGCTTGAAGCTCGAAGCAGAAGTAACTCGAAGAAGATCCTCCGTGGGGACGCCAAAAGAATGTGAGTGGGATGGAAACACACAGAACGCCTCTATAACGACCCGACACACACTCTTGGGATGATACACACACACATTATGGGGCACCACTCGGCTTACACAACCAGCCTGGCCGAGACAGGAAACACACAGACGGAGTGAGAAGAGAGAGATTTCCCACTTGCCCACTCAACACTCACACATACACACTCACACACACACTCTCAATTCAGCTCAAAGGAGGCAAATTGCCGTTGTTTAGACTCAATGAAGATCAACCCAACACCAATGGGACAAATAGTTTACACAATATTGAGGAAATACACCAGATACAACCACAAAGTTAAGCAGAGGCTTCACTCACCGGAGAAGATTACACAGAAAAACAACAGAAAATCTGTGAGGAATTTGGCAAAATGGAAAGCTCCATTGCGTCTGGAACGCCCAAAAACCCCACCTTACAATGTCACAGTGCTCAAATCCGACCTCAAATGAGCAGTTTAGGGCCAAAAAATGCTCCAAAAACAGCAAAAAAACACTTGCGGCTGTTCCTCCTCTCTTCTCCACATTTTTTCTGGTCTTCTCTCAGTTTTTTCAGTTCCCACAATTAGCTTTATTAGTTGGGCATGTTAAGAAAATAAGACGTAGCTAAATAGATAATTGAGTAGATTACTTAATGGAGAGAGACAGATTTATATACACGAGATTATAGAGTGGAGAGAGAGAGAGTACACACGATATACGTGGTTCACCCAATGTGGGCTACGTCCACGGAAAAGCAGCCACTCAATGGCTTTAGTACTTCAAAACAAGAAGTAGTTTACAAAGGGATTATACCCTTAATGGAGCTCCCGCCTTGCTTCACTCTCACCACCTCACACTCACCTTGTTGCATCAACTTCACACTATGAAATGTGTGTAAAAATGGCCTCCTTTTATAGGCCAAAAGGGCTGCCCTCTCTTATGAGAGACAGCCATGTGTAGCCGCCCTTGTGCGAATAAGTCCAAATCGGACCCTCCAATCCGCCCATGTGTGGCCGCCCTTGAGAAGACAAGTCCGCTTTTGAATTCGGCCACCAGCCACCGGCCATTGACTTCCGACCACCGGCCACCGGCCAACCGACCGGTTGTTTTCCGACCACTTTTCGACCGCCGTCCGGCCATAATATTCCGACAAAAAAGAATATTCCGGAAAAAAAAAAGTCTCGGGGGTCTCCGTCCCCGAGGCCTTTAAAGTTGCCCCTGATTCTTGTCCGTGAAAATTTTGGTTTCCGGTGAGTGATTTTCCTTCACGCACGATGGCTTGTCCTCATAATGGGGGCCTTATAAATGTGCGCTTTTACCACATAAAATTACAAGGGTAAATCAAGCTCCATACTTAACAATCTCCCACTTGGAGACTGATCTCCAAACCAAACCTGTGACTGCTTTCTATTCTGGCTTCTTATCCTTGAATGCCGATTGAAGATGAGCAAAAGCTCAACTTCTCCTTGTTGACCACCTTTGTAAACATGTCTGCAGGATTTTCACTTGTATGCACCTTTCCTAGCTTTAGCTGTCCCTCTTCCAAAGGAGTGCGTATGAAGTGATATCTCACCTCAATGTGCTTTGTCCTTGAATGAAAGGCTAAGTTCTTCGCAAGATGGATAGCGCTTTGGCTATCAGTGTACAAGACACAATTGTCTTGTTTGAATCCAAGCTCTTCTAAGAATCTGTGAAGCCACATAATTTCTTTGCTTGCCTCCGTCATTGCTACATACTCTGCTTCCGTGGTAGAAAGTGAAACCACTTTCTGCAGCTTTGAAGCCCAGCTTACTGCTGTGCCTCCAACCGTGAACACATAGCCAGTAGTGCTCCTTCGAGTATCTTTGTCACCTGCCATATCTGCATCAGCATACCCTTCTAGAAAAATATCAGTTCCTCCAAAATACAAAGCATTTGTTGTTGTCCCTTTTAGATACCTAAGTATCCACTTCACAGCTTGCCAATGCTCTTTACCTGGGTTGTCCATGAACCTACTCACAACTCCCACTGCATGTGCAATGTCTGGCCTTGTCCAGACCATAGCATACATTAGAGAACCTACCGCTGCAGCATATGGAACTTTAGACATATAGGCTATCTCCTCTTGTGTCTTTGGACACATATCCTTCGTTAGTTTAAAATGACCAGCCAAAGGTGTCGAAACTGGTTTTACATTTTGCATTGCAAACCTTTCTAGTACCTTCTTGATGTAATCTTCTTGAGATAGCTTTAATGTCTTCTTCGTCCTGTCCCTTGATATTTTCATACCAAGTATCCTCTTTGCAGCACCTAAATCTTTCATTGAAAAAGATTTGGACAGCTCCTCTTTTAGGTCTTTGATGTCCTGCATGTTAGCACTTGCAATCAACATGTCATCAACATACAACATTAGGATGATGAATTTCCCATCTCCCAAATTCTTCGTGTAGACGCAGTGATCCGAGTTGCATCTTGTGAATCCATGATCCAACATCCATCGATCAAACTTCAAGTACCATTGTCTTGATGCTTGCTTTAAACCATACAAGCTCTTCTTTAATCTGCAAACCATTTTCTCCTTACCTTTTACTTCATACCCCTTTGGTTGAAGCATGTAGATTTCCTCCTCTAAGTCACCATGAGGGAATGCCGTATTTACATCCATTTGCTCGAGATTTAGATCATGAGCAGCCACAAGGCTTAAGACAAGCCTAATTGAGTTCATTTTTACAACAGGAGAAAATATTTCATTGAAGTCAATACCTTTCTTTTGAGAAAAACCTTTTACCACAAGCCTAGACTTGTACCTTTTCTTCCCACCTTCTTCTTCCTTTAGCTTGTACACCCATTTGTTTTGAAGTGCCCTCTTACCTTTAGGCAACTCAACCAACTCCCATGTTTGGTTGCGATGTAGTGAGTCCATCTCCACTTGCATGCTCTTCGTCCATTCTTCTTTGGATTCATGTTGCATAGCTTCTTCATATGATTCCGGCTCTCCAGAATCTGAGATCAAGAGATGGTTGAAGGAAGGAACAAACCTTTCTGGAGGTCTACTTGCTCTTGTAGATCTTTGGGGAATAGGTTGAGGATCCTCATTTGGTTGACGTTGTTGCACATTGTCACCGTTTGCAGTCCTTGAGTCTTCACCGTCCTCAAGCTCCATGTACTCATCACCTGTTTCTTTTGTTTGTTTTCTTTTCAAGTAATCTTTGTACATATTTTGTTCGTTAAAAATTACATCCCTACTCCTTAAGCTTTTACCATCTTCAGGATTCCATAGGCGATACCCAAAGTCTCCTTCTCCATAGCCAATGAAGAAACACTTTTTGGACTTTGCATCTAACTTTGATCTTAGGCTTCTATCTATGTGCATGAAAGCCTCACACCCAAACACTTTGAGAAATGCATAATTCACCGGTTTACCTGTCCATGCCTCTTCTGGAACTCCCCCATCCAATGCCGTTGAGGGTGACCGATTGATTAAGTACACAGACGTACTTACAGCTTCCGCCCAAAGCTCAAGCGGTAGGCCTGCATGTAGCCGCATGCTTCGTGCTCGTTCCATGATTGTCCTGTTCATCCTTTCCAAAATCCCATTTTGTTGAGGTGTCCTTGGGGTTGTCCTTTGCCTCCGAATGCCATTGCTAGCACAGAAGCTTTCAAAAGCTTGGCTGCAATATTCGCTTCCATTGTCAGATCTGAGGCATTTAACCTTGGTACCTGTTTCATTCTCCACAAAGACTTTCCACCTTTGAAATATGGAAAATACATCGGATTTATTCTTCATGACATAAACCCATGTTTTTCTAGTCGCATCGTCTATGAATGTTACATAGTACAATGAGCCACCAAGTGATGGTGTACTTGCAGGACCCCAAACATCAGAATGAACCAACTCAAGTTTTTTATTTTTTCTTTCATTTCCTGATTTTTGAAATTTTACCCTCTTTTGTTTACCATAAACACAATCTTCACAGAACTCTAAGTCCACTTCTTTCAAACCTGGCAGAAGCTTCTTTGTTTGAAGGATTTGCATTCCTTTGGCACTCATATGCCCAAGTCGGTAGTGCCACACCGCATTGTCAACTTCTGTAGCTGAAGGTTGCGTGCTAGCAGTACACAAGTAAAGTGTACTGACTTTTTCACCCTTGGCAACCACCAAAGATCCCTTTGAGATCTTCCACCGTTTGTTTCCGAATGCAATGTTGTCACCTTCATCGTCCAATTGTCCTGTAGAGATCAAATTTTTGTGAAGAGAAGGAACATGCCTAACATCTTTAAGCTTCCATTCATTTTCGTTAGCAGTTTTGATAGAAACTGTACCTTTGCCGACAATCTCACAAGCTTCATCATCTCCCAAGTATACATACCCAAAATTACCTTTGGTGTAGTCTTGGAAATGTTGCTTGTGTGGTGTCGCATGGAATGAAGCCCCGTAATCTACTATCCAGGAATTAGACACATTGTCTAATGAGAGAATTAGAGCATCTTGCTCTACTTTACCTGCCACATTGGCCTCCGATGTTGGCTTGTTGGCTTGTTGTCTTGAGACTTTGTCTCCTTCTTCTTCTTGGACCAGCAATCCTTCTTGATGTGGCCCTTCTTGCCGCAGTTCCAACATTCAAGAACTGACTTTGTGCGTGACTTGCTCCGCCTTGAGCGATCACGACCCTTTTGGTTTTTGAACCTCTCCTGAAGCCTTCCTCTTGTTTCCACTGATAGTGCAGCACTTGATGATTCTCCTGTGCTTCTCCTTCGCATTTCCTCGCTTAGGAGAACACCCACAACATCATCAAACTTAAGAGTATTTGTGCCAGAGATAGAATTACTTACAGCCATCACAAGGCTGTCCCAACTATCCGGTAGAGATGATAGTATAAGGAGAGCTCGCACTTCGTCATCGAAATTGATTTTCACTGATCGAAGTTGATTTATGTTTGTGTTAAAGTCATTTAGGTGTTCTGCAACTGAACCATTCTCTGCCATCTTTAGATTGAACAAGCGCTTCATAAGAAATACCTTATTGGATGCCGATGGTTTCTCGTAGAAGTCGTCAAGTGACTTCATCAAGTCCTCCGTGGTCTTCATTTCCGAAACATTGAAGGCCACCGTTGACGCCAAGCTTAACCGGATTGTTCCCAGTGCCTTTTGATCAAGGACAATCCATGCTTCATCTGCCATTGTTGTGGGCTTCTTCGCAAGACCGCCTAGTGGCAAATAGAGGTCCTTCTGGTAGAGATAGTCTTCAATCTGCATCTTCCAATGTTGGTAGTTTTTGCCGTTGAACTTCTCAATCTTGAGCTTCCCTTCCTCCGCCATAACTCCCACTCAATTAAAGGAATCCTTTCCTTGAGATAATTTAGCTACGAGCAAACCTTTCTCTGATACCAGTTGTTAAGAAAATAAGACGTAGCTAAATAGATAATTGAGTAGATTACTTAATGGAGAGAGACAGATTTATATACACGAGATTATAGAGTAGAGAGAGAGAGAGAGTACACATGATATACGTGGTTCACCCAATGTGGGCTACGTCCACGGGAAAGCAGCCACTCAATGGCTTTAGTACTTCAAAACAAGAAGTAGTTTACAAAGGGATTATACCCTTAATGGAGCTCCCGCCTTGCTTCACTCTCACCACCTCACACTCACCTTGTTGCATCAACTTCACACTATGAAATGTGTGTAGAAATGGCCTCCTTTTATAGGCCAAAAGGGCTGCCCTCTCTTATGAGAGACAGCCATGTGTAGCCGCCCTTGTGCAAATAAGTCCAAATCGGACCCTCCAATCCGCCCATGTGTGGCCGCCCTTGAGAAGACAAGTCCGCTTTTGAATTCGGCCACCAGCCACCAGCCATTGACTTCCGACCACCGGCCACCGGCCAACCGACCGGTTGTTTTCCAACCACTTTCCGACCGCCGTCCGGCCATAATATTCCGGCGAAAAGGAATATTCCGGCAAAAAAAATGTCTCGGGGGCCTGCGCCCCCGAGGCCTTTAAAGTTGCCCCTGATTCTCGTCCGTGAAAATTTTGGTTTCCGGTGAGTGATTTTCCTTCACGCATGATGGCTTCTCCTCATAATGGGGGCCTTACAAATGTGCGCTTTTACCACAGAAAATTACAAGGGTAAATCAGGCTCCATACTTAACAGGGCACCCTTGGCCTTTTAGATGACCTCAAACAGACCCCGAACAGGCCAAAAACTGACCTCGCACTGCATAGTTGTCACCTTTTTGCATCATCCGCACACCTGGCACTCAATTTTTCCCAATAATGCATCCCGCAACCACATGAAGTGGCCCCAAAAATTGGTCCTGATGATGACCTTTCTGCATAAATATCACAAGAAAACACCCACGTCGTGTCCGTACCGGGTCTCATAAGATTCTTGGATACAAGAAAGGCTAAACAACCAACCTTATCACAAATGGAGACTCCCTCGGTGTTAGAAGCTGAACACACCCTACGAAAAACGACCACGCAACAGATTATTATTTTTTATAACTATTTATTTATTGAGAAAACCCGCCATTTCACCTTTGTAAATATTGGGGCTTACAGAAGTTTCCAGATTGTATCCCCGTTTTGACACTTAGATTGAGTAGATGGTTAAATTGGAACATTAGGGTTTGAGAATTGTAGGGTATTTATACCAGTTTTTGACCTTAATAAAAACCCTTTTGTCATTTTTAAAAAGTTTTGAAGTCTGTGAGTGAGCATATTGTGTACGAGAGAGAGTGATAGCTTCATCTTGACGCTACACGCGCATCAGTGGTCGGAATCGAGTGCGGAGAAGTGCAGCGTGTTGCCCCCGATGAGAGATACGCGCCATTACCTACATTGCGTGCATACGATCCGGTTTTGCGAGCTCCATCTACAAGCTTCATCTGGTGATTCGGTGAGCATACGTTGTTCGATTTTGCATTGCAGTATATCCACGCGTTTCATTGAGTAGAGCTACACATTAGGCACTTTAGTATTCTGAAACGACGACCTACAAATTTCGGCCAGACATCCTACGTGATTTTGCACCAGGTGTTTTGGGTTGGGATTTTGGTTCATAGACCTTAGGGAGAGTGACCTATTGGTGTTAGTAGGGTCTCCTTCAAGTTCTGTGGTGTTTCAAGATTGTTTGCTGGTATGCGGCTCTAGAAAGCATTGTAGGAAGTTTCCTCTTATGCAGTCCTGAAGACTGTAGCTTAGACATTGGGTAGAGACCTCTGTAGGAATTAGTTAAGAGTCGTTTGAGTGTAGGTTGACACCCTATGCTTGCTTCCAAGCACCTGCGGTCGAGCTTTGTCCTTGGCTGACAAATCTTGTTAGGAGAGTTCTCGTTGTGCTGACGTCCGTCGCGGCATATCCGTCCAACATTGGCACCGCTGCCGAGGACAAAAACCTTAGGTAGGTGACCAAGACTAATCCTTGAGGATAGGGATTCTTTGGCTTTTCAAGAGTCTCGTTTTACATTTAGATAGGATCAGAGGGTGGAGGACTCTCTAGGTCATAGAGGGAGTCTAGGGAGCGTGTGTCTGGCCTAGATCCTTCGACTTAGGTAGATTTAGGTAGACTGGGATAGTTTTAGGTATTAGTTGAGTTGAGGAGTAGGAGTTGGAGTGGTAGAAGCGGTGAGAGTAGAGCTTGAGAGTCCGGAGAGGCCAGGAAGCAACCAAAACACCATTATCACCATTTCACATGAGGAATAGGAGTAGAGTAAGTAGGACATCATGATTTAGGATCTAGAGCACTTCATGCATGTATACTTGCTTGTTAGATTCATCACAAGGTTGAAAAAGACACAAAAGTGTGTTTGAAAGCTGAAGTGAAGTCCAAAAGTTACTGTGAGTGTTTCTGATAGAGCTGCAGAGCATCATGAGCATTTTTGTCAGAAAAAAAAATAATTTTAAGCCAGGAGACATCCTACGCGTAGGATGTCTACAGGCTAATCTGGTGGGAATTTTGGAATTTTGAGTTGACCAGTGTGTTCAGAAGGTAGGTTTTACCCTATTTTCACCCGGAAAGTGGAAATTTGACCATATCTTGACAGGATAAGGCCAAATAGATAGAAATTGCCAGACATCCTATCCAAATTGTGCCAAGGCATTATTTTAAGACCAAAACCATAGTATGGCTGCATGAGCATGATTTGCATGATATATTGAGTGACTGAGAGAGGTTCCATCTCATTTGGGTGAGAAAATTGTGTTCTAAGCAGACTTTAGTACTTTTGACTGAAAAAGGCTAGAACAGCTAAAATTGGGGACTTTTGAAACCCAAACCAAAATCCAAGCATACCACTGGGTTGCTAACATCAAGGGGAAGCTGTAGGTCAAGTCTGGGGTCAAACAGACCAAAAAGATATCCTACACGTAGGATGTCATCTGTGTGATTTTGCACTCCAAATCCAGATTTGAGCATACCAAAGGACTCAGCACCTCAAGAGGAGTCTGTGCTTTGCACTTGAAGCCATTTAGAGCAAGGAGACATGCTATGCATAGAATGTCTAAAACAAGAAATTGAAGCCAGATATTGACTATAGCCATAGCAGGGTGTTGTATAGCCTGAGGCAAGCCTCCTAGTCAATTTTGGTCCAAATTCGAGTTGATTTGACTGATCAGACTAACCGCAGGCTGTTGGAACAGATTTTTGATCCATTGACCAGCTTATAGGTATCTAAATCAAAAAGTAAAAACAGCTGTGGACTCAGCACATCAAGGGGAATCCATAGTGCAAAAATCCAGGCAAAACAGAGCAGGAGACATCCTACGCGTAGGATGTCTACTGGGGCTTAGTGAAGAGAAAATTTGACTGAGCTTATATAGTGAGGTTCCATTTGGCTTAAGGATTTCAGAACTTCTTTCAGAAGTGAATTTGGACCTTGTTTGACCTTTTGACGGAGAAAAGACAGAATTAAGACTTTTCAGGTAAATTGACCAATATCCGAGGGAAGTATAGTTCCAGATTAGCAGACCTAATCCAGAACATCAACAGTGTATAAATACAGTAGTGATTGAGGTTAACTCTCCAGTTACACCAATCATTACTAAGATCACCTCTAGCGGTTAAGTCCTTTGATTCGATTGCCAAAATTAAACGCTTGTGTACATGTATATTCAGCAGCAAAGCAAGAAGTTGTGTGGAGACTGATCCTTTGCCATGTGAGTGGTTGGATTTGTGATAAGTTGCATTGCTAAGTTTGATGAATTTAAGATCAGGAAGATATATTTTTAGAGACCAGAAGGTGGCAGGTGACCAAGGTAGCTTAGTGTCCACCGAAGAGAGTGTAACTCAGGCAAGGTTAGATCCGCTAGCATCGATTATTGAGGAGGGTAGTGATACTGAAACTTCATCAGACAAATCCTTCTTCATGATGGGTAGTCAACAACCACGAGGTTTCACCTATGACAGACCAATGCCAGGAGGAAGCACCTCTCTAAATCCTTTGAATGATTCCAAGTTCACTGTAATCTTCTTAGAAGGAACAAATTCGAGGGGAGCCCTAGTTTATTCTGACTATCGAGGGCGCAAGTGTATTTGTATCGAAGAAAGGCCGGCCCAGAGACTTGAGATAATTCGAGTCTATGATGATGGAGATAGATTCCAAGACGAAAAGGGAAACCACTATTTGATAGTTAGTAACCTTGAGGATTACAACAGATATGGAGATAACGTGGCTAAAGGGAAAATGGTTTCAGAAACTCAAGAACCGCCTCCAAACATTGATCGACCTGGAGAGATTTTTATGTATGATAAGAAAACAACCAGGGTTTCAACTTATAATGAGAATGTGGGAATTTACAAGCATGAGAGCGAGGGGATAGTTTCTTACTTTCACTGCAAAGAACCATACCCAAATGAATTAAGAAAGGACAAGGTTCTTTACTTATTGAAATTGCTATGGGGAAGGATATCGTTTTTGTTGATAGGTACGGATGAGAATACCAACGTATTCTCCCAGAGGAGATAGAAAAGGCAACAGTTCTAGGAGCATCAACATATGTCCTCGATGAAGTGCCAAGAGCCACCTACACCCCTAGCAAGTTGACAAATCCCTTTTCAGAGGAGTATGACGCGACCTCACATTCTACCCGACTGCAGACACTCCACAACCAAAAACAACCAGCAACTCAGCCATCATTGAAGGCATGGCTTCGACAGAGTGCAACATTGGAACAGGACCAAAATCGAGATGGTTATCAAGCCGCATGAGGGCTAAGGGATTTACAAGAACCACCACTCTATTCACGGTATCAAGGAGAGAGTAAGTCAAAAACTCAAGGGTCAACAGAGCCTAGAAGACCACCCATAGAACGAGTTCGAAGAGATGAACCATCTCTAGCAAGAACTGTTAGAAATTATGGCTTAGGAGCACCATTGGGAGAGGAACCAGCCTACTGCAGAAGACCAGAGGAGGTATATCGATTAGGACGTGGAGATCCAATGATGAGATTTGTAGACCATCGTAGAATTAGACCTTCTCAAGTGTAAAAATGGGTAAATAAGAAATACACGGAAAAAAGGGATCCGAGAGATCATGTAGCAGCCTTTGTGCGTGTAATTAGAGTTGAAGAGGTGTTAGACTTCCCTACCCAATTTGCAGGGTTTGGACTAACCCTAGAGGATGACGCTGCTACTTGGTTCGACTCAATGGAGCATAGAGACTTTGAGTCTATGGAGGAGGTGTTTGACGAGTTTATCGAGGAATTCTCACAAAGGGGGATAGCTCATAATACAGTCTCACAAATCCATAAATTCAAACAGAAAGATAGGGAATTTGTGCAAAAGGCAGCCCTATGACTAAAAAGATATGTTAAGTTCTGCCCTATGGAAGAACTACCAACTCAGTCCAGACATATGCTTATATTTATCCAAGGACTAAGGAATGAAGATCTCCAGAAGGACTTACATATGAAGAGGAGCACGACGTTGAATGAGTTAACTAAGGAGGCTCTTTACCTTGTAGACAATTGTGCGGTCTACAAAGAGGGTGAGTTCAAGGATCTTCACGACAATTCATCCTCACAACAAAGTGGAAGCAAGTCTTCTAAGACCACCAAAAGGAGAAGTAGTTGTAAACCAGGAGCAGCTTGTAGAGGAAGTGCTAAAAAAGATTAACTTGTATGCCAAACCCCAAGCTAAACAGTGAAAGTGGTGTGCTATTGAACAAAAATGGACAAACCATGCGACTGAGGAATGTTATTATAACAAAGGATATGTGAGAGAGAGACCTTATGCTCCCCAAGCTCAGGTAGCATCTCCTCAAGTTCCACCGATGCCCAAGTATCAAGCAGGCGACCTACCAGGACCTATAGGTGTAGAAAGACCACAACCAATGTTGGGGCAACAACCACCCCTACCAGAATTACGACCAATCGGCATAAGATACACACCAACAATAACTGAATCAGAAGAGAAGGCTTTGGTGCCTATGCATGCGTATTATGAAGATCCCAATGGATATGCTGTAAATCCTGTCTATTATCCACCGGAAGAACCCTCAACACCAGAACCATGGAGCATGATAGGAGGTGCAGGACCACCAACCGCTGCACAGGCAGAAGGGGAAGGAAGATATAGCTTGGATGAACGAACATTGTTGTTCATAGCCAACGGAGGCATGGGCGGGCAGAGACAGACATACCAACAAAGAGGAGCTCAAGGAGCACCTCAACAGCCTAAAGGACCCTGCTACAAGTGTGGTGGAGACCACTGGCTAAGAGATTGTCCTCATGATGAAATCATTAGAGTCAACGCATATTGCACCAAGTGTGGAGTTACTCATTTGTTTCCTGATTGCCCTAAGAACCCGAGCAAAGGAGCAAAAACTACCTTGAACATGCTGGAAGCAATGCCTTCCAGTGGAGGGTCAGAAAACGAGACAATCATACCTATTCAGGCAGTGATGCGAGCCCAAGCTCAAAGAATGACGAACGAACCCATAATTGAAGAGCCAAAAACCGATGCCCCAAGTTCAGAAATAAAAAATCAGAGAAGCACTTGGAAAGCTAGAAAGGCGCATATGAAAGCCAGGAAAGAACGAGAGCAAACGGCTAGAAAGGTGCGTATGAAAGCCAGGAAAGAACAAGAGCAAACGAGAGTAAACGGCTCTATCCGAGGAGTTAAAACATACAAAGGATAGATTCGAGCGGTTAGAGGATCTAGCTAGCCTAAGCTCACACACTGCGGTAACCCTAGCACCCAAGGAAATAGCAGAACCCAAAAGTGCAGGATCAGGAGGATCAGTACTGGCAGGCAAGGTAAATGAGCAGTTCGATGAAATTTTAAAAGCTTACGAAGCCAGACTCAAAAAGAACCAAACCCTAGTGCAAAGATGGATGACTTATCCATACGCTGAAATAGAAAAATAGAGGTTGAAAATGTGTAGAAAGATGATTGACACAGCTCAATCTTTTTTAGAAAACCCGCTTGGTAAACCTGCAAATTGGCATGAAGTATCAGCTCCAACCCCTATCAAACCAGCTTTAGAGAAACAAGTAGAAATGAAGGAAAGACTCACGAATGCTTATGAGTCTAGGGGAGAACCTATCATAGTGCCAAATACAATAGATGAGACAAGTGACGAGTTCCAGCCTGAAACATTGGTAGAAAAGGGTAAGGATTGTAACTGTCTAGATGATCTGTGGAAGGAAATCCGTGAGGCCAACGAAGCTAATAGGGTGAGTTACCACATGAATAGCACGAGAAAAGAAAAAAATGAGATCTTACCTCCTATTGAAGAATTTGAGGCACGATCGCAAATGAACTTTGATATGCATTCACAAGGGGGAGACCAGGGATCAATTAGTTCGGGGCATAACCAACCAGACTCATTGAAAACTCTACCCTCTTACCTAGGAGAGTATGAAGCCAGGTCTAAGGTGAAAGCAATCCCATCTCAAAGAACTTCTTCTAACAAAGTAATGGATTCACAAGGGTTGATTGAGTTATTGTCCACCCCGGTGGCATGCACAATCACATTAGCGGAACTCCTAAGGTTACGACCAAACATGTGGACCACAATAGGCAAATGCCTAGAAAAATTTGGAGTGAAAGACCCCACCTCGAAGCTTTAGGAAGGGATCAGAGAATTGGACAGGCCTCAACTAAATACTAGGCCAGTACCTTTAAACAAGGTTGGAGAGTATTGCGAGGGAGAAGATGGAAACACCACACTACCAGTAGAATTCCAAGGAGTAGTTTCCAAAGCTATTCTTGACAGTGGAGCAGGAGTTGCTATCGCCACCAAGGAAATCTGGAAA
Source organism: Adiantum capillus-veneris (assembly GCF_014529385.1). Lineage (NCBI taxonomy): Eukaryota > Viridiplantae > Streptophyta > Polypodiopsida > Polypodiales > Pteridaceae > Adiantum > Adiantum capillus-veneris. Next base: position 107,800,155 of record NC_140940.1, on the reverse strand, counting down.
AAATGGGGAAAACCAGCTTTGAGAGCCACCAGAATGAAATTGCAATTGGCAGATGGGTTCATGGAGAAGCCTCTAGGACTCTTAGAAAAAGTGATTATCACCTCATGCGGAATCGAGTATGAGCATACATTTGCAATAGTCGATTTCGACAAAAAGAACAATTACGAGATCGTCTTGGGAAGACCATTCATGAGACAATTAAAGATGGTCCAGGATTGGGGTTACGACTACATATACCCCAGACATGGCGAGACAACAACCAAAATACACCTAAAATACCATAGTTACAAGGATGTGAACCAGACACCAGTGGAAGAGTTTGATTCAACTACATTGGCATGGTCGGAACTCCCAGCATGGTTAGGGCAACAAAAAGAGCTATGGATGTGCGGAGCTTCACATTGTGGGAGCTTAAAAAGAGAGTGTTGGAAAGAGCGATTGAGGACAAGGATTAAATCCCGGAACCTTTTCCTGAAGATGCCTTGGAACCTCTGGAATGGGAACACATACTAGCAACATTGGATGTCTGTACCATTACAGATAGTCCAACAACAAAATTTTGCGATAAGGATGGCTATGATGTGCTACCCTATTACATGGTAAGCCTTATACCAGAAGGAGATGAGATGGTAGAATCACCAGAACAAGAAGAGTTTTATAACTCCTCTGAACACCTGGAAGTAAATAACGATGCAGATAATGAGTGTTCAGACAACTCAAGTGAGCGTGGGGAGAAAACAGAGAATATCAAGTTTTATGATTTTGCCAATCAGCTCCCTAGACGCCCGGAACGCTATAGGAGAAAACAAGCAGAAAACAAAGCTAGAGAGAACCTGATGCCCAGGATAAAAGATAAAACTCACTATCTAATGCTTGTAAAAGCAGAGGATTGTGTAAAAGATCAAATATCAAGAAGATTCTCAAAAGTTCGAAGGGGAGGAACGCTAGAGGAAATAAGATGAGTACGGAAAGCTAAAACAGAAACAAAATCACAAAAATATCAAATATAAAAAAAAGAAACAATAAAAGACCCAGAGTGGACTAAACTGGAGTGTAAACAGAAATACCAAGAACTAAAACGGTCTTTACGAGAGGTATGGACTACTGAGGGAGATAGTGACGGTAAGGGGGAGACAGAAAAAGGAAACATGAATGTACCATCACACTATCAGAAATTCACCATCCACGACAGAAAAATCATAATGACATCACCAGTCAGGGAAAGAACAAACCAAGAATGTTATGATGAGCCGGAAAATGCAAAAAGGATAGACCTCGCTGACCCGGTGAAAAGCCTCAGCCGGTCTATATAGCAACTGATTTAGAGCCTAAAGAAGAAGAACGGCTAACGCAGCTTCTAAAGAAGTATAAATATGTGTTGCATGGTCCTACAAAGACCTCAAAGGAGTTGATCCATCGATATGCCAACATACAATTCCTTTGAAATCAGATGCAAAACCTAGCAAACAACGTCCTTATACATATAATGACACATTTGCTAAACGAATCAAAGAGGAGATCGATAAGCTGATGGATGCTGAATTCATTTATGAAATCGAACATACAGATTGGGTGTCACCCATTGTGGTAGTTCCCAAGAAGAATGGAAAATTGCGAGTGTGTGTAAACCTCAAAAAGGTAAATGCAGCCACCATAAGGGATAATTATCCCTTACCGATCACAGAACATGTACTTGAGAGGGTGGCCGGGAAATGGGCTTATTCCTTTCTAGATGGGTTTTCAGGGTATAACCAACTGGCAATTGCAATAGAGGATCAATATAAAACAGCTTTTGCCACAGAATGGGGAATATATGCATATCGAGTTATGCCGTTTGGCTTAACTAATGCCCCAACTACCTTTCAAAGGTTAATGACGCATGCGTTCAAAGAATACCTAAGAATATTCTTAGAAATATACATGGATGATCTTTGTGTACACTCTATTCTACGAGAGGAACATATTGACCATTTGCAAAAGGTATTTGAGAAGTGCAGAACATATCAAATCTGTCTTAACCCGGAAAAGTGCATTTTTATGGCTAGGCAAGGCCGCATCTTGGGACACATTGTCTCAAGAAATGACATAACCACTGACCTAGACAAAATCAAAGTCATAGTAGACCTGCCCAGGCCTACTAATGCTAAACAAGTGCAATCCTTCATGGGACACTGCGGATATTATCGAAGATTCATATATATGTACGCAGTCATCGTACAACCTCTGTATCGTTTGTTAGTCAATTTCAACTGGACTGAGGAGTGTGAAACTTCATTTCAAAAGTTGAAGGAAAACCTTGTATTAGCATCTGTACTTAAAGCACCGGATTGGGAAAAGATATTCCATGTTCACATTGATGCATCTGCATACAATCGGGAGTATTCTGGCTCAACCTGGAGATGGAATTATGGATTTTCCGATTTATTATGCAAGCCAACAGTTAAATAGTGCGGAAAAGAACTACACAACCACCGAAAGAGAGGGGTTAGGAATGATTTATGCTGTAAAAAAATTTCGGCATTATTTGCTCGCAAACGAATTTGTGTTCTTCACAAATCATCAAGCTCTTTTGTATCTGGTAAATAAACCATGCAACACGTGGAGAATTGTATGATGGTTTATTATATTGCTAGAGTTTGATTTCATAGTGGTAGTCAAAAAGGGTAAAACTCATCTACAAGCGGATCATCTTTCAAGGCTGTTACACAACGGGGAAGCTCCTGAAGGAGTAGATGATGACATACCAGATGCTTATCTTTTCAATATTGAAATGATACCCAAATGGTCTCAAGAAATTGTTAGTATTCTTTCCTTTGGAGATAGGTTTGATAACACGGAAGACAGATCCAAACAATGAACAATTCGACAAACGAAAAACTTCCAGTTGATTGCAGGACAGATGTATCATCTAGGATCGGACCAGATTCTACGACTACGTATAAATCCGGAGGAATTCGAGTGTTACTTGAAGAAGCACACGTCCAAGATTGTGCATTTCATTGTTCAACAATGAAAACACACCAGAGACTAAAACAGTTAGGGGTTTATTGGCCAACTATGTACGCGGACACACATGCTTATGTTAACAATTGTACTATATGTAGTGCCAAACGACCAATGGATCACGCGACATTGTTTCAGGTAAACATTGCACTTGCATGGAGTCAATATATCATTGATTTCTTAACCACAAGGACATTCCCTGGAAACATAACAAGAGCACGGAAAAGGGCTATAGAGCTGGAGGCTCGTGACTTTCAGTTAATTGGGAACCAACTCTATAAGCGAGGAAAGGACAATCCATTTAGAATCTATGCAAGTGAAAGTGAATACCTGCTGATTCTAGAACATGCACATGGAGGCATAAGTGGAGGCCATTTTTCAGGCGCGATAAGACGGCAAAAATTATCTTAACCGCACGAATATGGTGGCCTACATTGCATATGGATGCTAAAGATTTTGTAAAGCGTTGTGACGCATGTCAACGCACCAAGGTGCCGATAAAGAGAGATGAGATGCCACTCCGACCAATGATGGGGCCAGGCTAATCTTCAGGGTTACTGACTATCAGATAGTGGTTCCCCTTTTCGTCTCGGAATCTATCTCCATCATCATAGACTCGAATTATCTCCAATCTCAGAGCCGGCCTCTCTTCGATACAAATGCACTTGTGTCCTCGATAGTCAGAATAGACTAGGGCTCTACTCGAGTTTGTCCCCTCTAAGAAGATCACAGTGAGCTTGGAATAATTCAAAGGATTTAGGGAGGTGCTTCCTCCTGGCATTGGTCCGTCCTAGGTGAAACCTCCTGGCTGTTGACTACCCATCATGAAGAAAGATTTGTCTGACGAAGTATCAATATCACTACCTTCCTCAATAATCGATGCTAGAGGATCAAGCCCTGCCCGAGTCACACTCTCCTCGGTGGACACTAAGCTACCTTAGTCACCCGCCACCTTCTGGTCTCTAAAAATGTATCTTCCTAATCTTAAATTCATCAAACTTATCAATGCAATTTACCACGAATCCAACCACTCACCTGGCAAAGGATCAGTCTCCGCACAACTTCTTGCTTTGCTGCTGAATATACCTGTACACAAGCGTTTAATTTCGGCAATCGAATCAAAGCATTTATCTGCTAGAGGTTATCTTAGTAATGATTGGTATAACTGGAGAGTTAATCTCAACCACTACTGTATTTTATACACTGTTGATCTTCTGGATTAGGTCTGCTAATCAGGATCTGTACTTCCCTCGGATGTTGCTCAATTTACGTGAAAAAGTTTGAATTCAGTCTTTGCTCCGTCAAATGGACAAACAAGGTCCAAATTCACTTTTGAAAGAAGTTCTAGAACCCTTAAGCCAAATGGAATCTCACTGTTTAAGCCCAATCAAATTTTCTCTACAGTAGGCCTCAATAGACATCTTACGCGTAGGATGTCTCCTGCTTTGTTTTGCCTGGATTTTTGCACTATGGATTCCCCTTGTTGTGCTGAGTCCACAACTATTTTTACTTTTTGATTTGGAAACCTATAAGCTGGTCAATGGATCAGAAATTTGTTCCGATAGCCTGTTGTTGATCTTGATCAGTCTAATCAACTCCAATTTGGACCAAAATTGACTAGGGGGCTTGCCTAAGCTATACAACACCTTGTTATGTCCACTGTCAGTATCTGGCCTTATTTTCTTGCTTTAGACATCCTACGCGTAGGATGTATTTTTCATCAGAATGGCTTCAAAGTCAAAACACAGGCTCCCCTTGAGTTTTTGATCACTTTGGTATGCTCAAAATTAGGTTTGGAGTGTAAAATCACAGAGAAGACATCCTACGCGTAGGATGTCTTCGCTAGGATATCTTTTTGGCATGTTTGACCTTAGACTTGACCCATAGCTTCCCCTTGATGTCAGCAACCTATTGTATGCTTAGATTTTGGTTTGGATTTCAAAAGTCCCCAATTTTAGCTGTTCTTGCCTTTTTTCAGTCAAAAGTGCTAAAGTCCGCTTTGGACCCAAATTTTCTCACCCAAATGAGATGAAACCCCTCTCAGTCACTCAATATATCATGCAAATCATGCTCATACAGCCATCATATGGTTTTGGTTTTAAAGTAATGCTGTGGCACAATTTGGGTAGGATGTCTGGCAATTTCAGTCTATCTGGCCTATCCTGTCAAGATATGGTCAATTTTTCACTTTCCAGTTGAAAATAGGGTAAACCCCACCTTCTGAACACACTGGTCAACTCAAAATCCCAAAATTCCCACCAGGTTAACCTGTAGACATCCTACGCGTAGGATGTCTCCTGTCTTGAAATTTAATTTTTTCCTGACAGAAATGCTCCTGATGCTCTGTAGCTTTATCAGAAACACTCACAGTAACTTTTGGACTTCACTTAGGCTTTCAAACACACTTTTGCGTCTTTTACAAACTTGTGATGAATTTACGAAGCAAGTATACATGCATGAAGTGCTCTAGATCCTGAATCATGATGTCCTACTTACTCTACTCCTACTCATCATATGAAATGGTGATGGTTTCTTTCCGGCCTCTCCGGACTCTCAAGCTCTCCTCTCACCGCTTCTACCACTCCAACTCCTACTCAAGAACTCAACTAATACCTAAAACTATCTTTGTCTACCTAAATCTACCTAAGTCGAAGGATCTAGGCCAAACACACGCTTCCTAGACTCTCTCTAAGACCTAGAGAGTCCTCCACCCTCTGGTCCTATCTAAATGTAAAACAAGACTCTTGGCAAGCCAAAAATCCCTATCCTCAAGGACTAGTCTCGGTCACCTACCTAAGGTTTTCGTCCCCGGCAGCGGCGCCAATGTTGGACGGATACGCCGCGACGGACGTCAGCACAACGAGAACTCACCTAACATGTAATGTCAGCTAAGGACGAAGCTCGACCCGCAGGCGCGTGGAAGCAAGCATAAGGTGTCAACCTACACTCGACCGACTCCTAACTAATTTCTACAGAGGTCTCTACCCAATGTCTAAGTCACAGCCTTCAAGAGTGCATAAGAGGAAACTTCCTACAACGCTTTCTAGAGCCGAACACCCATCAAACAATCTCGAAACACCACAGAACTTGAAGGAGACCCTACTAACACCAATAGGTCGCTCTCCCTAAGGTCTATGAACCAAAATCCCAACCCAAAACACCCGGTGCCAAATCACGTAGGATGTCTGACCAAAATTTGCAGGTCTTCGTTTCTGAAATCTAAAGTGCCTAATGTGTAGCTCTACTCAATGTGAATGCGTGGATATGCTGCAATGCAAAATCGAACAACGTATGATCACCAAATCACCAGATGAAGCTTGTAGAAGGAGCTTGCAAAACCGGACCGTAGCACACAATGTAGGTATCGGCGCGTAGCTCTCGTCGGGGGCAACACGCTGCACTTCTCCACACTCGATTCCAACCACCGGTGCACACGTAGCGTCAAGATGAAGCTCACACTCTCTCTCGTACACAGTACGCTCACTCACAGACTTCAAAACTTGTTTTTAAAGAAATGACAAAAGGTCCTTTATTAAGGTCAAAAAGTGGTATAAATACCTTACAATTCTCAAACCCTAAAGTTTCAAATCAACCATCTAATCAATCTAACTATCAAAACTGGGATACAATCTGAAACTTCTGTAAGCCCCAATATTTACAAGGTGAAATGTCGAGTTTTCTCAATAAATGAATAATTACAAAAAAATGATAATCTATCGAGGAGTCAGTTTTTGTAGGGTGTGTCCAGCTTCTAACACTCCCCCCGTCCTTGCTCATGTCGTTCCCGACATGACCGTTGAGCTAGTTCTTCATCTTATGGTATAGTGCATCTTGAGCAGCGATTCATATCTTGCGTGTAGATTCATCATTGTTGGGATGAAAATATCAGTGTTTATGGTGAAGAGGCCAGTGTAGAACGCTTCTTCAAAGGCCTGGAGGTGATAGGATGGCAGAAACATTATCCTTTGATACAACGCATGTATCACCTCCTTGGAAGGATGACCAGACAGATCATAGGCACATCTGTAAGTATCTTGGAAGAAGAAGATACTATCTGTCACCTGGCCTAGCTTGAATGTCTCAAATACTGCTAAAAGAGTTTTGCAGATTTTCTTCATCATGATGCACGTAAGGTCAGGTGAGCCAGTGAACAATTTGATGGCACCCGTTAGGGTTTTCACCATGTATTGGACACTTATTCTCTCACCTGCCTTCAAGCCCGACAGCTTAGGATAATTCAACCAAGTGGGTTGGCTCCTTTGTAATATCTCCTGGGCCTTCCACGTCCTGATCCTTGGTAGAGGACAAACGATGAGGTTGTCTCTGATGTTTTTAGGTGCCTCTACCAAATGGATTAGGTACTGTGGGTACTTTCTCAGCCACGCCTTCCTCCATTTTGGTTGAGAGTCAACTATTAACCTGACCCCTTCTGGCTGGGAGATATCTGCGTTGTAGAGTGGCACTGTCGGCTCTTCTCTAATCCTCTTATTGATGGTGGCAGCTTCATATTTTAGCAAAGGATATGGGAGAGAGGGCTGAAGCCATTCGCGCCTGAGGTTGCTGGCGTCAATCTTCTAGATGGTCATGGATTTGAAAACCCTCTGCTCCCATTCCAAGGCTTCCTTTGTCGTCTCTCTGATCTCCACCTTTATTGCTTTATGCAGTTTTTCTTCTTCTTCCTGTGTCAAATCTTGTGGCTCTTGAGAGGATCCTACTAGGATTTCCTCTTGCATTGGTGTGTCCATAGGATCTGCCACATTTTCTAAATCTATGCCCTCAATATCTGCCGGCCCTGTGCCTTCTTGCTCTTCGGCTTGCTGTCCTCTTAGCTCTTCAATCTGTTTTAGAAGTTTATGTTTTTCTGTTTCAGCTTCTTCTCCCATGTCCATGAGGAGGTCGTTCAGCTCGGCGTTTATCTTCTCCGCCTCCTCGAGCTTTCTTTTGATACTTTCTAATTCCTCTTGCATGGCTCTTTGTTCTTCTTCCATTCATGTCTGCATCACAACTGACCCTTCTGCCATCATCAATCGTTGCTTCTTCTCTAGAGTCAGCTCTTTCTGAAGTTCTTTCATCTGTTCTTCATAAATTTGGCTTTCAGTAGTGATGTGAGTCGAGCTAGTAGCTCTGACTCTGGCAGGAGACGCTCGCAGCCTCTTGATGGTTTGATCTTTTACTTTGAGCTGGTCCTTGAGCTCAAGGACCTCACCCTCGCTGGCTTCTTGGTCTAACTCCGCCTTTTCTTTGGCGTTTCTCATTTCTTCCACTTCCTTGGACTCCTCAGCCAGCTGTAGGGTCAGGTTGTCCCTTTCCTTCTCTGCATCTATCAATGATCTGCTGAGTTGTTTGCACTTCTCTTCGGCTTCTTGCATCCTTTGGGATGCTGCCTTCTCTGCATCTATCAATGATCTGCTGAGTTGTTTGCACTTCTCTTCGGCTTCTTGCATCCTTTGGGATGCCGCCTGATTTTCTTTTTCCAATTCCTAGCATCTTTGCAAAGCCTTTGCCAGATTGGCCTGTAGCTCCACTTCTCTTTCTTTCTGCCTTTGACCTTGTCTTTTTTAAAGAGTCTACTTCCAGCTTTATCTTTACTTCAGTGGACTTGAGAGTTGTCGTCTCACTTTCTGAGGCCATGGACTGCGCTCTTAACCCGGTTAACTTCGTCATCACCACATCCCAATCGTTGGAGGGCCGGTGTAGGTCCACTGTATCTGTACTCATTTCCTTTAGTTCTACTAACCTGATGCTTTGCATTTTCTCCTTAGGCCCTGTGCTTGCCAAGTCGAATGCGATTGTGGCAGCCTCTTCTTTTGTGTATCCTGCAGCTAGCAGGTCCAGAAATGTGCTGTACACTTCATGTGGATTTGGCTCCTCACTCTTGGGTTTAACCTCTTCCCTCTCCTGGCTTTGTTCTTTCTTGGACTCTTCCTGGCCTTCGTGGTGGTCTTCCTTCTCTTTATCTTCTTGTGGAGGGCTATGAGGAGGTGGTGAGGGCGGTGGGCTGGATTCAGGGCTGGCCGGTAGAGATGTAGGCTTTTTCTTTAAATCTCGGTCTGCCTTTGTCTTCCTTTCTCTCTCTTGGCTCTACTGCTCGTCTAGCAGTTTCTGTCGTACTTGCTCCATTTCCTCTTCTGTAAAAGGTACATGTGGAATATTTTCTGATGCGGCATCAAGAATCTCAAAATTTTTAATGTAATCTTCGAATCTGCCCCTTTGCACTCTTCGGGATGATCCCGACATTGCTTCTAGAGACGGCTTCCAGAGTTCACTCAAATCTTCTTTAAGGGCTCTCTCTGCTCTGAAGCTCTCCATTAGCTGCTCTAGTCTTGCCGCTTTTTGTGACTTTGTCTCTTTTTTTGGCACTTGGACAAATTCTTTCTTTCTCTTCTTTTGCTATGGCTGCTCTTCTTGAACAGGCTCTAGCCATCTTTTCAATCTTGTGGCAACCCTTGGTGCTTTTTGTGGCTCGTCTTCTTTGTCTTCTTTGATCCTCAGCCAGTCGTTTTGTGATGGGGGGTCTGGCCATCTTCCTTTTGCATGCAATGCCCCATAAATCACCTTAGTGATTAGTTCTCCTGGCACAAGATATGTGGGCTTCTTGTTACCCATCTTCACTAGGTTGTCATGTATATATGTTGCATAATTGATTAGCCTTGGAGTGCTTTTCATCATTGCCCAAGTGAATGTCGTGGCAATTGCTCCTTGCGGCATTCTGTACTTTTGTGGCCTCTTCGTACTTATATATGGAAGTATTGGTTGTACAACTGACTCATGATTGCCACTTTTGGGTTGGCAATATCTTCAAAAGTGTAGTTACCTTTCTTCTCAGTGTCCACTTTGACATCATCTCTTCTTTTAGTTACACTATCCCCCTTGTTGGAGAGGTCTAGTGCATCTGCTACAACTTGCTCGGTGATGACTATTTCTGTTTCTGGCCTGCCTTGCAGATCGGTTACTCTGGCCACTCCATCTTCCTTTATTGTTGTCACAAATTCCCAGACTCTCTTTATGTCAACCCCCGCCGGCACTGCTTCAAAGTAATTGTGGAGATCAATCTTCTCCAAGTACTCGGCCATCTTGCTTCTTACGAACTCATTGAGTTCCCGTGGTAGCATTGGTAGCTCGATCACATTCCCTTCCGTGTCCTTGAACACTCCTTGGTAGATCTTTAGGTGGTTGGACTCTAGCAGATCTTCTTGGATCCATGTGCTGGTGGGCAGTAGTGTTCCTTCTAGTATGACGAAGGGATCCACTTCTTCTAGGTAATCCTTAATGGTCATTCTTTTCTTCTTGGCCGGTGACTTCGCGGCTGCCATAGATCCTGTTGCACTCAGTAGTCCGAAGTTAGCGTTTTTTCCATATTAGCTGAGAAACTGAGTTTTATCTATCCAAATGACTTGAAAATTGAAAATAAAGCTTAAAAGGAACTTGTGAAACTGTGCATGTGCTCACAGTGCAGTTCTGGCCAAAAATTTCCATTTAGACATCCTACGCGTAGGATGCCTTTTCATCAGAATTGGGTGATACTTGACATGCTGGTAGTCCTTGGCCTATGGAACATGGCTATGTGCTTGGATATGGATTTGGGCATCAAAAAGTGGATTTTTTGGGCCGATTCAGGCTTTAGGTCTCAAATTGGGTAGAAAATCCATAACAGGTAGCAAGTGATGTCCAAATGGGTTGAAAATTGATATATGGGCTCATTGCACCATGGTATTGGCTCCCATGATGTCACTCTTTGCACAGAAGGTCTAAATTATGCTGGAGACATCCTACACGTAGGATGTCTATTTCTTCAAAATGGCATGGGATTTGTTCTGTGGGTAGTCCTTGGCCTATGGAACATGGCCATGCTCTTGGATTTTGATTTGGACAAGAATTGATGCTTGTAAGAGCCTGTGTAGTGTTTTTGGGCTCCAAAAGTGTATCTTGAAGGTATTGGGGGTCAAAAATGATTAGAATGGCTTCAAATTTGGTATATGAGCTCTTGAAGATGATGTTATTGGATATGGAATGGTCAAATATCCTCTGTAGGCCAAAAATGTCAAATAAACATCCTACCCGTAGGATGTCTATTTCATCAAATTTTGTAGGTGAGTACACAGATGGATTGGTTATGTGCTTGTGAATGTGTTGTGCAAGTTTCATGTGATTTGGACTAGATTTGGTAGGTCTATGGCCCATTATTGCCTCTATGCCCTAGATTTGTGGTTTTTCATGCATATGAGGTCAATTTTGGTCCAAATGTGATGAAACTTGGTGGCTAGCATGTAAAGGTCCTTAAGAAAATGTGTGTGATGAAAAATGTTGGGATCTGTGCCCAGAAATACCCTTGAGACACCCTACGTGTAGGATGTCTCCTAATGATTTTTTAATGGAATGTGCCACTAGTGCCTGCCCTTGGTTCCCCTGAGTCCCTTTTAAGCCTAATTTCAACAAAAAAGTCAAATGGATAGAAAGTAACTCCCTGTGTGGACTTCAGAGCCTTCGAACCATTTTTTGACTTTTGAAGTTCTTTTTGGCGATGAAATTTCTTGATGTTGGTCTCCATGGCTTCCCGATCCCTTGGGGATCCTTGCCGTGTGGTTTTTGTCGACTTTGGCTTCACTGGAGCTTCATTTGGCAATTTGTCGCTCTAGAAGCACCCCTGGTTGCATTTACATATCTTCGATGATTTGTGGTGGTCTACGACCATAGGACTTGGTTGTTGATGGTCTAGGAAAGCCGCTCGTGAAGTTTGGTGGCAAACGGGCATGCGGTTTGGCCGCAAGAGCTATTTGACGCTTTGTGTGTCTGATGCTGTTTCTGAAGTTTAGTGCCGCTTCGGGTCACTTTTTGGTCATGTGGGCCACATAGACTTGTCGAGCATGTCGAGATGCTCCTACCCATGACTTTTGGTAGCATTTGGACGCCTTTTCGCCGATTTCCCATTTGGTGGCCTCTTGCTGGATTCTAGGAATTAGGGTTTTTTTCGATGGTTTTCTACTGCCTTTGGACATCCAAGACTGGTCTCCTATGCTAGGGTAAGCTATCGATGAAGTCTCGTTGCTTTTGGGCTAGCCGTTAGGTGGCCGCTTCTATTTGTAGGTCTCTATTGCCCGCTTTGTGTGTGAACCCTACGTACAAAACGACAAATATGCGCGAAAAGCTCAAGGTGGTGAGCCTACCTCTCATGTCTGAAGCCTGTCGGATAGTCGTGCGCATCGTAGAAGCTGCTGGAAGGTCCGTTCGCTCTAGGTGGCAGAAGCTCTCTCCAAAAGGTCAATAGTGAAAATGAGCTAAAAATGAAGTGAAAAATTCTTATAATGGGGGTCCCCGAACCACTTTTCATGAAATTTGACATGTGCTCCCATCTTCTTACGAGATTCGGTTTAAGCTCAAAAATTTCTTGATTTGGACTCCATTTTCCCTGTTTACCAGAATTTTGGCATTTCGGTCAAAATCTGGCCAAAACACGCTTTCCGCTCCAGTCTCATAATTGCACCCCCAATGTACCATAGGTTGTCCTATAGTCACTGATCATCCCCATTTTTTTTTCATTATGACCGTTTTTCACCTGCTTTTTGTATTTTTGAAGTTTTTTTGCCGAAAATTAGCAAAATTAAAAGGAAAATAGCAAATCCAACCCAGAAAAATCCCAAAAAATGATAATAAATCACAAACATCACCACAAAACATTATATACACTCACATACAATTTTTATGGCCAGATTCCTCCGTTTTACCAATATTTTGCCCAAAAAATGGCTATATCTTCTTATATACACACACCTAGGGGCTTGATTTGGCGTTTGGCGCCATATACCTATAGATACATGCTGTATAAGGGTATATGTACTTGGGTTAGTCCGGAAAATTTCGCAATCAAACAACAACCCTTAAAATAGTCAAAAATCATGCCCTTTTTTGCTCTTTTTGCTATTGGTTCCGCATTAGAGAATGCCTCCCCCCCTCCTAGCCGGAGTCCTCCCGGTCGACAAGGTATCGCCTCGGAGTATATGCCGTGCATAGGTTGAAAATTTGTGTTAAAGCTTGGCTAATTAATGTGGCCCTAATTTATACATACTCAGTCAATGCATGGAAAAATTAATGTTGTGCAAGAGAAGGGAATAAGCAAGATGCTTATTGGCATTTTCCATCAAGGTTTCCTATTTTCTTTGCAAGTAATAGCTATAACTCTAATGCTCTCTGTTTAATTGTCTTTTTTGCACAAGGCAATCACTTTGCCGCTACTGTTGATATAGTCGTAGTTGTTTCTATGGAGCGGATTGACTTGGCCGGAATGGCCGTGGACCGTATTGCTTTTGCTTTCCATTGGTAGCTTGTTTTTGCCGGTTTTTGTAGGTGTTTTGCTACTTCCTTTGTTGCCACTGTGTTTTTGCGGATTGATATCCACATAAGGCGGTTGTCCTTTTTCAAATGTAGCTGTCTGCCTTCCGTTGTTGCTTGTACTGAAGGGAGTTCCTTTCGCTTTTGTTTCGGTATCCAAATGCGAGTAACATTTGGGTTATTGCTGAGCATTTTCTTTGGGATCCATATCTGTTTTATGCCCTTGGTTTTTGGTTGAACTATCTGCTTCGGGTGAATTCTTTCGTTGCATTGTTGTTTGTCTACCATGTCATTTCTATCCTTCCGCATCTATACTTGTTTCCGTTGTTTTAGTAACCTAGATCTTTGCACTGCCGTTGGTGACTTCGTATGTATGTAGTTAGCATGGTTGGCTTTTACCTGTTTGTTGGCCCTGAGTATCATGTTGTTCTTTGGTGACATTCTTGCTTTTGGCTCTTTTTCCACTGATTGCATTGCTTGCAGCTTATTATTCTGGTATTGCTGAGCAAAGGCTATCACCTGTTGTTCTTGTGCCTGCTGAATTTTGACCGAATTCGCATTCCAATCTATCTGCACATTGTACTCTTTTTGCCAAGGTTGTCCCAACATCATTGGGTGTTGTGTGCTTTCATCTTCGACTACATAAAATTTGTGTGGGTAAATATATTGATGTATTTGTACATGCAATATAGTCCAGCCCCATATTTTCAACGAGTGGGATGTACTGAGGAGTAGGATTAAGTTGACCTGTGGATTTGAGCTGTTGGTATAATCCGTAAGAGATCAAATTTGCTTGAGCTCCAGAATCAAGCAATGCCATCGATTCAACTTGATTGCTACCCAGTTTGACTGCAGTTATTGGCTCCACTGTGTCTTCATGCAACTTCATTAGTCAAATGGCATTGATTCGCAATGGTGCTCCACTTAGTTGTTGTTGTCGTAGAAGTCTTCGTTTTGCTATGCGTTCTTTTGCTTCTGCTTGAGCTGCTTCTCGTACTCTCTGTTTTTCTTTCATTCGTTTTTTTCCTTGATGAATTTGTTGAAGCATATCCTGTGTGAGTGGTAGATGATATTTTTTCAGTTGACATCCACTAATTCAGTTCGGCATTTCTTCACCTGCTAATGTAGCAAGCTTGACAGCTCCACTTTGTGATAGATCACTGATCACAAAGGGTCCCATCCCTTGCTTTTTAAGTTTCTTGGCATGTTTCTTCAAAGTATAAACAAGTACATAATCACCTGTTTTGAACTCTTTAGTGCGCACATGCTTGTCAAAAAACTCTTTTTGTCTTCTCTTTTTAGCATAGATTGAAGCTATAGCTCTTAGGCAGAGTTCGTCTATCTTTTCAAGATCATCTATTCTTGAAGAGAGCTCATGCCCTGTCCATTCTAAGCGTTTCACTACTCGGAGAGTTGGAATTAAAAACTCTATGGGTAGAATAGCATTTAGGCCAAACACCATGTTGTACGGTGTTGTTCCTATCGATGTTTTGTAAGCTACCCTGTATGCCCATAGTGTTGAGTGTAGCTGCTGATCCCAATCTGTTCTTGACTGTGACACTATTTTAGTGAGAACCGTGCATAGTGTTTTATTTGTGGCCCCAGCTTGTCCATTTGCCTATGGATGGTATGGAGCAGATTTCCTATGTATGACCATGAATTCCTCTAGCAGATATTCAATGACTTCATTAGGAAAATGTGTCCCACGATCATTGACAATTTCTATTGGTAAATCGTATCGTACAAAAACATTCTCATACAAAAATTGTGCAGTGGTCCGTGCATCTGCTTTTGCGTTGCCTTGGCTTCCGTCCATTTTGTGAGATAGTCCGTAGCCACAATGATATATTGGGTATGGGTGTGATATGCAAGGGGTGAGATAGGTCCCACAAAATCAATGCCCCATTTTGCAAATGCTCTTGCTCCCATCATTGGCCGTAGTGGCATCTCCTCTCTCTTTATTGGCACCTTGGTGCGCTGACATGCGTCACAACGGTTTACAAACTCTTCAGCATCCATATGCAATGTAGGCCACCATATGCCTGCGGTTAAGACAAATTTTGCCATCTTATCGCCCAAAAAATGGCCTCCACTTATTCCGCTATGTGCATGTTCTAGGATGAGCAGGTATTCGCTTTCACTTGCACAGATTCTAAGTTGACTTTCCTTTCCTCGCTTATAGAGTTGGTTCCCAATTAACTGAAAGTCGCGAGCTTCCAGCTCTATAGCCCTTTTCCGTGCTCTTGTGATGTTTTCAGGAAACGTTCTGGTGGTTAAGAAATCAATGATATATTGACTCCATGCAGGTGCAATGTTTACCTGAAATACTGTCGCGTGATCCACTGGTCGTTTGGCACTACATATAGTACAATTGGTAACATAATAATGTGTATCCACATACATAGTTGGCCAATAAACCCCTAACTGTTTTAGCCTCTAGTGTGTTTTCACTGTTGAACAATGAAATGCACAATCCTGGACATGGGCTTCTTCAAGGTAGCACTCGAATTCTTCCGGATTTATACATAATCGTAGGATTTGGTCCGATCCTAGATAACACAGGCGTCTTGCTATCAACTGGAAGTTTTTTGTTTGTCGAATTGTTTGTTGTTTGGATCTGTATTCTGTATTATCAAACCCACTTCCAAAGGAAAGAATGCTAACAATTTCCTGAGACCATTTGGGTATCATTTCAATATTGAAAAGATAAGCATCTGGTATGTTATCATCTACTCCTTCAGGAGCTTCCCCGTTGTGTATCCTTGAAAGATGATTCGCTTGTAGATGGGTTTTACCCTTTTTGACCACCACTATGAAATCAAACTCTAGCAATATAATAAACCAGCGTACAATTCTCCCTGTATTGCATGGTTTATTTACCATATACAAAAGAGCTTGATGATCTGTGAAGAACACAAATTTGTTTGCGAGCAAATAATGCCGAAATTTCTTTACAGCATAAATCATTCCTAATCCTTCTCGTTCGGTGGTTGTGTAGTTCTTTTCCGCACTGTTTAACTGTCGGGTTGTATAACAAACTGGAAAATCCATTGTTCCGTCTCCAGGTTAAGCCAAAATACTCCCGATTGCATATGCAGAAGCATCAATGTGAACATGGAATATCTTTTCCCAACATGGTGCTTTAAGTACAGGTGCTGATATAAGGTTTTCCTTCAGCTTTTGGAATGAAGTTTCACACTCCTTGGTCCAATCGAAATTGACTAGCAAACGATACAGAGGTTGTGCAATGACTGCAAACATGTATATGAATCTTCGATAATATACGCAGTGTCCCATGAAGGATTGCACTTGTTTAGCATTAGTAGGCCTGGGTAGATCTACTATGACTTTGACTTTGTCTAGGTCAGTGGTTATGCCATTTCTTGAGACAATGTGTCCTAAGATGCGGCTTCGCTTAACCATAAAGATACACTTTTCGGAGTTAAGACAGATTCGATATGTCCTACATTTTTCAAATACCTTTTGCAAATGGTCAATATGTTTCTCTCGTAGAAGAGAGCGTCCACAACGATCATCCATGTATATTTCTAAGAATATTCTCAGGTATTCTTTGAACACGTGTGTCATTAACCTTTGGAAGGTAGCTGAGGCATTAGTTAAAACAAACGGCATAACTCGATACGCATAAATTCCCCATTCTGTGGCAAACACTGTTTTGTGTTGATCCTCCCTTTCAATTGCCAGTGGGTTGTATCCTGAAAACCCATCCAGAAAGGAATAAGCCCGTTTTTCAGCCACCCGTTCAAGTACATGTTCTGTGATGGGCAAGGGATAATTATCCCTTATGGTGGCTGCATTTACCTTTTTGAGCTTTATACACACTCGCAGTTTTCCGTTCTTTTTGGGAACTACCACAGTGGGTGACACCCAATCTGTATGTTCGATTTCATAGATGAATTCAGCTTCCATCAGCTTATCAATTTCCTCTTTGATTCGTTTAGCAAATGTATCATTGTATGTATAAGGACGTTGTTTGCTAGGTTTTGCATCCGATTTCAAAGGAATTGTATGTTGGCATATCGAGGGATCAACTCCTTTGAGGTCTTTATAGGACCATGCAAACACATCTTTATATTTTTTGAGAAGTTGTGTTAGCCTTTCTTCTTCTTCAGGCTCTAAATCATTTGCTAAATAGACCGGCTGAGGCTTTTCACCTGGTTCCGCGAGGTCTATCCTTTTTGCATTTTCAGGCCCATCGTAAGATTCTTGGTTGGTTCTTTCCGTGACTGGTGGAGTCATGATTATTTTTCTATCCTGGATGGTAAATTTTCTATAGTGTGATAGTACATTCATGTTTCCTTTCTCTGACTTCCCTTTACCATCACTATCTTCTTCAGTAGTCCATATCTCACGTAAAGACCGTTTCGGTTCTTGGTATTTCTGTTTACGCTCCAGTTTGGTCCACTCTTGGTTTTTTGTTGTTTCTTTTTTTGATTTTTGAGATTTTTGTGATTTTGTTACTGTTTCAGCTTTTCGTACCTGTTTTATTCCTCTCGCGTTCTTTCCCTTCGATCTTTTGAGAATCTTCCTGATACTTGATCTTTTACACAATCCTCTGCTTTTACAAGCATCAAATAGTGAGTTTTACCTTTTATTCTGGGCATCAGGTTCTCTCTCCCTTTGTTTCCTGCTCGTTTCCTCCTATAGCGTTCCTGGCGTCTAGGGTGCTGATTAGCAAAATCATAAAACTTGATATTCTCGATTTTCCTTCCACGGTCACTTGAGGTGTCTGAACACTCATTATCTGCATCATCATTTACTTCCAGGTGTTCAGAGGAGTTATAAAACTCTTCTTGTTCTGGTGGTTCTATCGTCTCATCTTCTCCGGGTATAATGCTTACCATGTAGTAGGGTAGCACATCATAGCCATCCTTATCGCAAAATTTTGTTGTTGGACTATCTGTAATGGTACAGACATCCAATGGTGATAATGGTGTTTTGGTTTCTTTCCGGCCTCTCCGGACTCTCAAGCTCTCCTCTCACCGCTTCTACCACTCCAACTCCTACTCAAGAACTCAACTAATACCTAAAACTATCTTTGTCTACCTAAATCTACCTAAGTCGAAGGATCTAGGCCAAACACACGCTTCCTAGACTCTCTCTAAGACCTAGAGAGTCCTCCACCCTCTGGTCCTATCTAAATGTAAAACAAGACTCTTGGCAAGCCAAAAATCCCTATCCTCAAGGACTAGTCTCGGTCACCTACCTAAGGTTTTCGTCCCCGGCAGCTGCGCCAATGTTGGACGGATACGCCGCGACGGACGTCAGCACAGCGAGAACTCACCTAACAAGATTTGTCAGCTAAGGATGAATCTCGACCCGCAGGCGCGTGTAAGCAAGAATAAGGTGTCAACCTACACTCGACCGATTCCTAACTAATTTCTACAGAGGTCTCTACCCAATGTCTAATTCACAGCCTTCAAGAGTGCATAAGAGGAAACTTCCTACAACGCTTTCTAGAGCCGAACACCCATCAAACAATCTCGAAACACCACAGAACTTGAAGGAGACCCTACTAACACCAATAGGTCGCTCTCCCTAAGGTCTATGAACCAAAATCCCAACCCAAAACACCCGGTGCCAAATCACGTAGGATGTCTGGCGAAAATTTGCAGCTCTTTGTTTCTGAAATCTAAGGTGCCTAATGTGTAGCTCTACTCAATGTGAATGCGTGGATATGCTGCAATGCAAAATCGAACAACGTATGCTCACCAAATCACCAGATGAAGCTCGTAGAAGGAGCTCGCAAAACCGGACCGTACACGCGCAATGTAGGTATTGGCGCGTAGCTCTTGTCGGGGGCAACACGCTGCACTTCTCCGCACTCGATTCCGACCACTGGTGCACATGTAGCGTCAAGATGAAGCTCACACTCTCTCTCGTACACAGTACGCTCACTCACAGACTTGAAAACTTGTTTTTAAAAAAAATGACAAAAGGTCCTTCATTAAGGTCATTAAGTGGTATAAATACCTTACAATTCTCAAACCCTAAAGTTCCAAATCAACCATCCAATATCTACAAGGTGAAATGTCGAGTTTTCTCAATAAATGAATAATTACAAAAAAATGATAATCTGCCGAGGAGTCAGTTTCCGTAGGGTGTGTCCAGCTTCTAACACCTATCACAAAGTGGAGCTGTCATCTGCCGAGGAGTCAGTTTCCGTAGGGTGTGTCCAGCTTCTAACACCTATCACAAAGTGGAGCTGTCAAGCTTGCTACATTAGCACGTGAAGAAATGCCAAATTGGATTAGTGGGTGTCGATTAAAGAAATATCATTTACCACTAACATAGGATATGCTTCAACAAATCCATGAAGAAAAACAACGAATGAAGGAAAAATAGAGGGTACGAGAAGAAGCTCAAGCAGAAGCAAAAGAACGCATTACAAAAGAAGGCTTCTACGACAATAACAACAATGTGGATCACCATTGCGAATAAATGCTATTAGACTAATGAATTTTGATGAAGACACAGTGGAGCCAATAATTGCAGTCAAAGTGGGTAGCAATCAAGTTGAATCTACGGCATTGCGTGATTCTGGAGCTCAAGCAAATTTGATCTCTTACAGATTATACAAACAGCTCAAGCACACAGGTCAATTTCATCTTACTCCACAAGTGCTGGAAAGTAGTACATCACATTCACTGAAAACATTAGGCTGGACTATATTGCATGTACAAGTACATCAATATATTTACCCACACAAATTTTATGTGCTCGGGGATGAAAGCAACCAACACCCCATGTTGTTGGGACAACCTTGGCAAAAAGAGTACAATGTGCAGATAGATTGGAATGCGAATGCAGTCAAGATTCAACATGCACAAGAACACCAGGTGATAT
Organism: Adiantum capillus-veneris; assembly: GCF_014529385.1. Classification (NCBI taxonomy): domain Eukaryota; kingdom Viridiplantae; phylum Streptophyta; class Polypodiopsida; order Polypodiales; family Pteridaceae; genus Adiantum; species Adiantum capillus-veneris. The sequence continues at coordinate 107,779,959 of NC_140940.1, read as the reverse complement.
CCTTTGATCAGCAACCCTGAGAGAATCAGCTGCCAACAATGCAATCACTGGATAAAGCGCCAAAAGGAAGGGTGCCACTAAAGAACAACACGATACCCATCGTAAACAAACAGGTTCCTGCCAACATTGTTCACTACAGGTATAAACAGTCACCGACCGCATTCAAGAGATCAAAGTTAGCAACACGAGAAAAACAAGTATGGGTGCGGAAGGATAGAAAGTGACATGGCAGACAAACCACAATACAACAGAAGAATTCAAAAGAAACAGATAGTTCAACAAAAAACCAAGGGAATAAAACATATTTGGATCCCAAAGAAGATGCTCAGCAACAAATCAAATATGACTCGCATCTGGATCTAGAAATCGAAGCAAAAGGAACTCCCTTCAGTACAAGCAACATCGAAAGGCAGACAACTGCATATGAAATCAACAAACCGATTTATGTGGGTGCCAATCAGCAACAAAACAATGGAAATCGAGGCAGTAGCAATAAACCTACAAAAACCGGCAAGGCAAAGCTACATATGGAAAGCAAAAGAGACAAGGTCTATGGCCAATTCCGCCATGAAAATTCTCTCCAAGGAGACGACTACGGCCATATTGACAGTAGCGCCACAGGAAACGATTTTGCAAGAAAGACAATCACACAAAGAGCGGTAGAGTTACAACTTCTACTTGCAAAGAAACTCAACCCACCAAATCAACAACAAACAGGAAACCTGGATGGCGAATGCCAATAAGCATCTTGCTTATACCCTTCTCTTACACAACATTAATTTTTCCATGCATTGACCGAGTATGCATAAAATAGGGCCACATTACACGGCCAAGCATTAACACAAATTTTTCAACCCTTGCACGGCACATACACCGAGGCGATACCTTGTCGTCCGGGAGGACTCCGGCTAGGAGGGGGGGAGGCATTCTCAAATGCGGACCCAATGGCAGAAAGAGCAAAAAAGGGCATGTTTTACGACTATTTTTAAGGGTTGTTGTTTGATTGCAAAATTTTCAGGATTAACCCAAGTACATATTCCCTTATACAGCATGAATCTACAAGTAGATGGGGCCAAACGCCAAATCAAGCCCCTAGGTGTGTGTATATAAGTAAAAATAGCCATTTTTCAGGCAAAATATTGGTAAAATAGAGAAATCCGACCATAAAAATTGCATGTGAGTGTATATAGTGTTTTGCGGTGATGTTTTTGATTTATTACGATTTTTGGGGTATTTCTGGGTTTGATTTGCTATTTTCCTTTTAATTTTGCTAATTTTCGGCAGAAAAACTTCAAAAATACAAAAAGCAGGTGAAAAACGATCGTAATGAAAAACAAAAAAATATGGGGATGATCAGTGACTATAGGACAACCTATGGTACAGTGGGAGTGCAATTATGAGACTGGAGCGGAAAGCATGTTTTAGCCAGATTTTGACCCAAACGTCAAATTTCTTGCAAACTGGGCAAATGGAGTCCAAATCAAGAAATTTTTGAGCCTAAATTGCATCTCACAAGAAGTTGGGAGCACATATCAAATTTCATGAAAAGTGGTTCGGGGACCCCCATTATAAGAATTTTTCACTTCATTTTAAGCTCATTTCCACTATTGACCTTTGAGAGAGAGCTCCTGCCACCTAGAGCGAACGACACTTCCAGCAGCTTCTACGATGCGCACAACTACTCGACGGGCTTCATACATGAGAGGTAGGCTCACCACCTTGAGCTTTTCGCGCATGTTTGTCGTTTTGTCGCGAAAACTAGCGTAGGGTTCACACAGAAAGCGGGCAGTAGAGACCTACAAGTAGAAGTGGCCACCTAACGGCTAACCCAAAAGCAATGAGACTTCATCGGCAGCTTACCCTAGCATAGGAGACCAGTCTTGGATGCCCAAAGGGATTAGAAAACCACCAGGAAAAACCCTAATTCCTAGAGCCCCGCAAGAGGCTACCAAACGGGAAATCGGTGGAGAGGCGCCCAAATGCTACCAAAAGTCATGGGTAGGAGCATCTCGACATGCTTGACAAGTCTATGTAGCTTACATGACCAAAAGGTGACCCGAAGTGGCACTAAACTTCAGAAACGGCATCAGACACACAAAGCGTCAAATAGCTGTCGCGGCCAAACCGCATGCCCGTTTGCCACCAAAGTTCACGAGCGGCTTTCTTAGACCATCAACAACCAAGTCCTATGGTGGTAGACCACCACAAGTCATCGAAGACATGTAAACGCAACCACGGGTGCTTATAGAGCGACAAATTGCCAAATGGAGCTCCGGTGAAGCCAAAGTCGACAAAAACCATACGGCAACGATCCCCAAGGGATCGGGAAGCTATGGAGACCAACATCAAGAAATTTCATCGTCAAAAAGCACTCCAAAAGTCAGAAAACGGCTCGGAGACTCTGAAATCCACATAGGGAGTTACTTTCTATCTTTTTGACTTTTTTGTTGAAATAAGGCTTAAAAGGGACTCAGGGGGACTAAGGGCAGGCACCAGTAGCACCTTCAGTAAAAATTTCATAAGGAGACATCCTACGTGTAGGATGTCTTAAGGCCATTTTTGGGCACAAAACCCAACATTTCTCATCACACACATTTTTTGAACAGCCTTTACATGCTAGCCACTAAGTTTCATCACATTTGGACCAAAATTGACCTCATATGCACCAAAAAACGCAAAGTTAGGGCATAGAGGCAATAATGGGCCATAGACCTACCAAAACTTGTCCAAATCACATGAAACTTGCACAATACAGTCATGAGCACATTGCCAACCAATTTGTGTGGTCACCTGCAAAAATTGATGAAGTAGACATCCTACGCGTAGGATGTGTATTTGACATTTTTGGCATACAGAGGGCGTTTTTCAATTCTAGATCTTTTTATATCACCTTCAAGAGCTCATATATCAAGTTTGAAGCCATTCTAATCATTTTTGACCCCCAACACCTCCAAGATACACTTTTTTGAGCCCAAAAACACTACACATGGTCTTACCAACATCAATTCTTGTCCAAATCAAAATCCAAGAGCATGGCCATGTTCCACAGGCCAAGAGCTACCCACAGAACAAATCTCAAGCTATTTGATGAAAAAGACATCCTACGCATAGGATGTCTCCAGCTTAAATTTGACCTTCTGTGCAAAAATTGACCTTATGGGAGCCATTACCATGGTGCAAGGAGCCCATTTATCAATTTTCAACCCATTTGGATATCATTTGCTCCTGTTGTGGACATCCTACCCAATTTGTGAGCCTAAAGCCTGAATCTGCCCAAAAATGCACTTTTTGATGCCCAAACCTAATTCCAATCACATAGCCATGTTGCACAGGCCAAGGACCACCAGCCTGCCAAGTATCACCAAAAACTGATGGAAAAGACATCCTACACGTAGGATGTCCACCCTTCCAGCCCAGAGTCCAGCCCACCGCCATCACCACCTCCTCGTAGCCCTCCACAAACTCAACAAAAGGAGGAGCTAGACAACTCTGAAGATCAAGAAGATTCAAGGCAAGAACAGAGCCAAGAGCAAGAGCAAAAAGAAGAAGCTAAGCCCAAAAGTGAGCAACTAGAGCCAAATGAAGCAAGGTATAACACGTTTCTAGATCTACTAGCTGCTGGATATTCAAAAGAAGAGGCAGCCATAGTTGCATTTGGCTTGGCAAGCACAGGGCCCAAAGAGCAGATGCAGAGCCTGCGGTTAGTGGAGCTAAAAGAGATGGCCACTGATACAGTGGACCTGCAGCCACCCACCAATGATTGGGATGTGGTGATGACTAAGCTAACTGGGCTCAGGGCACAATCACTGGCCACGGAAAGTGCGATGGCTAATCTCAAAGCCAGTGAAGTGCAGATCAAGTTTGAAGTCGACACTCTACAAAAACAAAGCCAAAGGCATATAGAGAGAGAAGCAGAGCTGCAAGCTAGTTTGGCAAAGGCATTGCAAAGATGCCAGGAGGTGGAAAGAGAAAATCAGGCAGCAGCTCAAAGACTGCAAGGAGCCGAAGACGAATAGAGAAAACTCAGCAAGTCATTGACAGACGCAGAGAGGGAAAGGGACAACCTAACCCTACAACTTGCTGAAGAGTCCAAGGAAGTGGAAGCCATGCGGAATGCCAAAGAGAAGGCTGAAATAGAGCAGGAGGCTAGCCAGGATGAGGTCATTGAGCTCAAGGACCAGATTAAAGTTAAGATCAAACCATCCAATGGCTATAGGCATCTCCAGCCAGAGTCAGAGCGACTAGCTCGACTCACACCAGTTCAGAGAGTCAGCTTTATGAAGAACAAATGAAAGAGCTCCAAAAGGAAAAAGCAGAGACTGATGATGGCCGAAGGGTCAGTGGTCATACAAGGCAATGCAGAACGAGCTGGAAACCATGAAGAGAAAGCTCGGGGAGGCGGAGAAGATAAATGTCGATTTGAACGACCTCCTTGTGAATATGGGAGAGCACAAGCCGAGGCAGAAAAGTAGACATTCCAAAAGCAAATAAAAGAGCTGAGAGGCCAGCAGACAGTAGAGCAGTTCAACACCGGGCCAGCAACCATGGAAGGAATAGATTTAGAGAATGTGGCAGATCCTGTGGACACACCCAATCAAGAGGAAATCCTTGTAGGACCCTCTCAAGAGCCACAAGATCTGACACAAGAAGAAGAAGAGAAGCTGCGAAAGGCCATAAAAGCGGAAATCAGAGACACGGACAAAGAAGCCTTGGAATGGGAGCAGAGGGTCTTCAAATCAATGACGATTTAGAAGATAGACGCCAGCAACCTTCAGCGTGAATGGCTACAGCCCTCTCTCCCATGTGGCAGATCCTGTGGACACACCCATGCAAGAGGAAATCCTTGTAGGACCCTCTCAAGAGCCACAAGATCTGACACAAGAATAAGAAGAGAAGCTGCTAAAGGCCATAGAAGCGGAAATCAGAGACACGGCCAAAGAAGATTGGAATGGGAGCAGAGGGTCTTCAAATCAATGACGATTCAGAAGATAGACGCCAGCAACCTTCGGCGTGAATGGCTACAGCCCTCTCTCCCATATCCTTTGCTACAGTACGAAGCCGCCACAATCAACAAAAGAATCAGAGAAGAGCCAATAGTGCCACTATACACAACAGACATCTCCAAGCCTGAAGGGATAAAGTTGATAGTTGACTCTCAACCCAGGTGGAGAAAGGCATGGCTGACAAAGTATCCATAGTACCTAATCCATCTGGTAGAGGCACCAAAAGTCATCAGAGATAACCTAAGTTTCTGCCCTCTACCAAGGATGCGGACGTGGAAGGCCCAGGAGCTATTGCAAAGAATCCGACCTACTTGGCTAAACTATCCGAAGCTGCCAGGCTTGAAGGCATGCGAGAGAATAAGTGTTCAATACATGGTGAAAACCCTAACGGGCGCCATCAAATTGTTCACTGGCTCGCCTGACCTATCTTGCATAATGATGAGAAAGATTTGCAAAACACTTTTGGCAGTCTTCGAGACGTTCAAACTAGGCCAGGCGACAGACGGTATCTTCTTCTTCCAAGATACAAACAGATGTGCATACGATCTGTCTAGTCAGCCTTCCAAGGAGGTGATACATGCATTGTATCAAACGATCATTTTTTTGCCGTCCTATCACCTCCAGGCGTTTGAAGAAGATTTCTACACCGGCTTCTTCACAATCAACACTGACATATTCGGCCCGACACTACTGGCTCAACATGCAAGATATGAATCACTGCTCAAGATGAGAGAAAGCCTAAGATGAAGAAGCAGTTCAACAGCCATGTCGGGGACGACATAAGCAAGGAGGGGGGGAGTGTTAGAAGCTGGACACACCCTACGAAAAACGACTACTCAACATATTATTATTTTTTGTAACTATTCATTTATTGAGAAAACCCGCCATTTCACCTTTGTATATTTTGGGGCTTACAGAAGTTTCCAGATTGTATCCCCGTTTTGACACTTAGATTGAGTAGATGGTTAAATTGGAACATTAGGGTTTGAGAATTGTAGGGTATTTATACCACTTTTTGACCTTAATGAAAACCCTTTTGTCATTTTTAAAAAGTTTTGAAGTCTGTGAGTGAGCATATTGTGTACGAGAGAGAGTGAGAGCTTCATCTTGACGCTACACGCGCATCAGTGGTCGGAATCGAGTGCGGAGAAGTGCAGCGTGTTGCCCCCGATGAGAGATACGCGCCAATACTTACATTGCGCGCGTACGGTCCGATTTTGTGAGCTCCATCTACGAGCTTCATCTGGTGATTCGGTGAGCATACGTTGTCCGATTTTGCATTGCAGCATATCTACACGTTTGCATTGAGTAGAGCTACACATTAGGCACTTTAGTTTTCTTAAACGACGACTTGCAAATTTTGGCCAGACATCCTACGTGATTTTGCACCAGGTGTTTGGGTTGGGATTTTGGTTCATAGACCTTAGGGAGAGCGACCTATTGGTGTTAGTAGGGTCTCCTTCAAGTTCTGTGGTGTTTCGAGATTGTTTGATGGGTATTCGGATCTAGAAAGCGTTGTAGGAAGTTTCCTCTTATGCACTCCTGAAAATTGTAGCTTAGACATTGGGTAGAGACCTCTGTAGGAATTAGTTAGGAGTTGGTCGAGTGTAGGTTGACACCCTATGCTGGCTTCCACGCGCCTGCGGGTCGAGCTTCGTCCTTAGCTGACAAATCTTGTCAGGTGAGTTCTCGCTGTGCTGACGTTCGTCGCGGCGTTTCTGTCCAACACTCGGTAAGTCCGATGGATCCTCCATATGTTGTTTTGCCAGGGGTCTCAGTGCAATCTGAGCCCACAAGTGATGGATTCACCTTTCCAAGTCTAGCTCATCTTTCCCTTGATGACACCACGGCTACCATGCCTACGCCAATGATGGGCACGCCGAGAAACACGCCATGGACCTCATTTGTTAGTAAAGCACCGCTACATGGTAGCTCAATGCCTGCAACAGTACCTACAAGTGTGTACCAATCGTGTACACCCATGGGTCCTCGTACTCATGTAGTCCCTACCCCTCCCATTGTTTCAACTACCTATGCTCCACAACCACAATACCCAAGTTCTTATTTCCATGGGACTATACCGGCTAGCATTAGCATGTCACATCTGACGTCTGCTATGCGTAGGGCCACACATATGAACTTTGGACCACCACATGGCACAACATCGTACCCAACGTGGAACCCAAGGGCTTCCTATGCGCCAATCCCTATGCCAATACCTACTCCACATGTAGTCTCTGGAGCACCTCCACCCACTGTGCCTGCTCACTTAGGTGACTTGGCAACATTTGCTCAAGCTATCAGTCAATTTATTGCTGAGAATATGTGTAACACACCTAATAGAGAGCCTAGAAGTAAGGTAGTACAAATAGCCAAGCTCACAAAAAAAATTAGTGGAGATGGGGATGTGAGAAAGCATATCGAAGTGTTTGAACAAATATGCGATTCTCTAGGAGAACACAATGACTTACATAAGAGGAATGCTTTAAGCCTAACCTTAAGTGGAAAGGTCGGGGATTGGTATAGAACCCTAAGGGTGGACGAAAAAACGATTTACCCTACTCTTAGGAGACTGTTCTTTAAAAAAATACATACGAGAGGGAGTACTTTGGGGTGTAGCCTCTCAGCTCCAGAAAGCCCAACGAGGGGAAGGAGAGTCGGTGAGAGACTTTATTAGTCGCTTGAAGCATTTGAATTCTCGATGTAATCCAAATGAGCGCTTCAACAATAACCAATTGCTTGATAGATTCATTAGGGGATTACGACATGAGATATCTACAATGGCTTAGTCATTAGAGGTATCACCATTTGGGAAGCAGTCACCACCAATGCAATCCAATTGGAGGATAATTTAATGATTCAAGGAGAAAGAGTGTCTGTTGAGTCTAAATCTATTAGCTCACAAGCATCGGGGCATCAGCCAATGACCCTAAAGCCTATTGCTAAGGAGCCAAAGATATCTGAGATGACTTTAGCAGATCTCACCAAGGCTATTCAAGAGAGTCTTAGAGACAATCGTGCTCTGCAAAACAATCATATGTATCCAAGAAGGGAACAACAATGGTGCTCAGTCTGCTATGGACCGCATAATACCAGTGAATGCCCTACTTTTAGAGTAAAATTCAATGGGAACTGCAATGCCTGTGGAAGGTATGGTCATCAAGCTAAGGATTGCATAATATTTAAGCGCGCGATGGCCAATAGACCAACCTTAGCATGGACAGACACACCTCAAGTGCCTGCATTGATGTCGGCCCCACCTCTTGAGCAAACAACACAACACATGGTCCCTAGGGCCCAAAATGTTGTTCAAACAACACCTTTACCACCTGCAGTGCTAGGACCGCAACCACCACATCCGAGAATCACTTCTGTGAATCAAGTGGGTTGTGAGTCATCTATTTCTTGTTTCGAAGGCTGTGAGGAAGATATAGATCCTAATATTGACTATGGGATGGATGTGCTTGAAGAAAGTCCACAATACTACATGGAGGAATATTGGGGACAAGTCAAACCTCTATATCAAGTAGCTGCTCTTGCGGCAAGAGGCCAAAATATCAATTACACTGCTAAGAGACCACCTCTTCAATGCTATGAGTGTGGAGTCCACATCGTGTAGCCGAGTGTCCTATTAGGCTACAAAAGAATGCCACACTAATGCAAACCAATCAAGCGAGTATGTCTACAATGCCAATACTCATGTGTAATCGATGTGGCATAGATCATTTGATTGCCCAATGTCCAAATAATCCAAATGCACCGAAGATCACCCCATTAAACTTGATTGAAGTTACCAAGGAGCCATCACAAAGTACACCTGTGGTATCAGTAAACGTACTCACATGATCAATGCTTCAAAAACAAAATTATATTATTGAGGAAAGAGACATGGCATCAATCACCCAATCTCAGAAAAAGAAGAAAACACGAAGAAAGAGATCGCAAAAAGCAGCGAAGTCAGATCCCAGTTCAAAGACCAACATAGGGACTGGTGATGACCCGGTATATATAAACGACGCTGAAGAGGATTTCGATTCATGTGAAACCATGGAGACCAAAACGACCACTAAGATAGAAACCAACAAGGAAGATCTTCATGAGCCACAATGGCCAGGATCCAAGAAGAAGATAGGAACTTATCCAAATCCTACAGAGGAGATTGAGCGAGTCAAGCAATTAAGGAGTTTGGTAGAAGATACCCAAAGGGATTTAGAACCAGCACCTAGGTAGATCCAAATTACAGACGCCGTGTTTTGTTACGCAACAACAACCTCACCAAGTCCATAAACCCTTAGCAATACCTAGTGTCATCCAAGAAGAAAGTGACTTAAAGTCATGGGGAAGTGGGCATACTCACTTCTTGATAAAAAGAATGTTTATAGAGGGACTACTTGATCCTATCAAAGAAATGGAGATCCCATCTTCCCGATGTCAAGGGACTGAAGTCCAAAAGGTGTCGTTAAACATTGCCAATTGATGGATTTCATGTCTTCAGAAGTTAGAACCACCATCATGTCCAAACTATATAAAGACCTTGAGCTAGTCTCAGCTCTTCGAGCCTTCCTCAATGGAGAACTAAAGTTTGGGCTACCACAATTCGCACAGATGGATGGAGCTGGGGAGATGCCAATAGAGGAGGAACACTTAGATCCACAACCCAACCTAGATGAGAACCTTGTTATAGAAATACCTATTAACAAGTTGGGAGAATACTTTGAGGGTGATGAATCCAATGCGAACATACCAATCACTACTAAGGGATTAACTATGAAGGGAATCCTTGATGGTGGCGTTGGGGTTAGCATTATGACTAAACATTGCTGGGAAACTATGGGAAGACCTCACCTTGTGACCACAACCATAGTAGTGAAGATGGCCAATGGGTCTATTGTTAAACCTATTGGGATGCTAGAAGATCTCAAGATCAAGGTCTTTGGACATAAAATAAGGATTACCTTCATTCTTATGGAAGCATGGCTCTTGGTTGGATTTGCACTCCATAGCCAAGAGTGTTGATGTAGGCTTTCAACCTCTACTTGCTTGGACAAGGAGAGGGAGATCTTGCACTTTTCATAGCACACAATGAGAGTGTTTGTGAGTGTGTGTGGGTGAGTATACCCCCTAAGAAACCCCCTAGATTGCTTGGGCCGACCCCCCCTTGTAGCTCATGCTTGAAGCTCATTGGACCCCTCCAGGCCTAGCCAATCACAAGCAAGAGGCATTACAAGCAGCAAGGGTAGCCTTGAGACAAGTGCCCCCCTTTCCCCTTTGAGAGAGAGGACTTGATAAATGCAAAATAAATTAATTAAATATCCTAAATTATCATTGGACCCCTTGGGTGACAAACCAATAGGCTTCAGGCACACCATGAGGGCAACATGAGGAGGAACTTGACAAGTGTCCCTTTGCTTTCTTTGTACCATGCATGCCTTGTGTGAGTGTGTGGGTGTTCTCTCTCATCCCCCACTCATGTAGGGCTCGCCCCCTCCTTGTAGGGATTAAATATTTGACTTTTTGACACCTCAAGCCCCTCATACATAGGCCTATTTCCCACCACAAGCTTGGCCTTTAAGCCCTTTAAGCTTGGGTTGGGTTCTCACCTCAAGTGCAACCCTAGCATCTCAAGCATGTCAAGCACCTCAAGCATCTCAATCATCAAGAACCTCAAGAATATAAAGCACCTCAAGCACCTTAGTCATCAAGCATGACAAGCAGGATAAGCACCTCGAGCTGGGTCGGGTTCTCGCGTCTCAAGGTCAACCCTAGCTTACCTAAGGTCAAAGGACTTTTACACACATTATTGGAGGTCTTCAATGAAGCTAACACTAAGTTCTTATGCTCCATTGGTTAGCCTTGCTCTTTGATAGACCATCTCTCATTTGGGCCACTTTACCATTGGCCTCATGTTGAGATAGATCTATAAGCACATATCTATATCTTGACCCTTGTTCCCGTTTATTCTCCCACATTAAGTGATTAGTTTAATATGAGAGAATCATTTGGGTTGGTTAGATATTAGATATTAGATTTTATGACACGCCATGTGTGCAAGAATGGTGGGTGTGTAAGATATGTGTAAGAGTGGTCAAAGGATGCACTTTCCCCCCAAAAAAGGAGGTGGATAACTTTACGATTTTCGCCTTCCATAACTCCTGTAATGGAATTGGCCTATTTAACTTGAGAGTAGAGGAAATGAATGAGAGTACTTTTGAGAAATGACTTTGTGAGCATAGTGGGTGAACATAATTGAAGATAGCAACATAATCATAACAATTAGTTAACTTGTCATGAACAATTAGTTAACTTGTCATGAACAATACTTTTGCAAGAGAGATAATTGAGAGAACATGACAACGATTGAGGATCAGATTTATGTGGAGCCGGTCCCCCCTCCAATAGGAATTTGTATTATGATTTCTCCCATTAAGAGAGACTTGTTACAATACAATCTTTGTGTTCCTTGTGACCTAGGTGATGCAATGAAGATGGAAAGCTTCATGCATCACAAACATAACATAAACTTGAAGAAAGCTTTAACTATCCCAAGCCTCAGTCCCAAGACCTCAAACACCTTCGAAGGTGGAGAGAGCTAGCAGGGAATGAGGGTAGGGAAGAGGAAGAAGAAACATTTCGTAGGAGAAAGAATTAGTTCCTCACTTATCATAACTCTTGTTGCTAGCATACATAATAGCATAGTAATGAAGAAGAAGGAGATGTCAAGCTTAAGCATTGAAGCATGGCTCTTGGTTGGATTTGCACTCCATAGCCAAGAGTGTTGGTGTAGGCTCTCAACCTCTACTTGCTTGGAGAAGGAGAGGGAGATCTTGCACTTTTCATAGCATACAATGAGAGTGTTTGTGAGTGTGTGTGGGTGAGTATACACCCTAAGAAACCCCCTAGATTGCTTGGGCCGACCCCCCCTTGTAGCTCATGCTTGAAGCTCATTGGACCCCTCCAGGCCTAGCCAATCACAAGCAAGAGGCATTACAAGCAGCAAGGGTAGGCTTGAGACAAGTGTCCCCCTTTTCCCTTTGAGAGAGAGGACTTGATAAATGCAAAATAAATTAATTAAATATCCTAAATCATCATTGAACCTCTTGGGAGACAAACCAATAGGCTTCAGGCACACCATGAGGGCAACATGAGGAGGAACTTGACAAGTGTCCCTTTGCTTTCTTTGTACCATGCATGCCTTGTGTGAGTGTGTGGGTGTTCTCTCTCATCCCCCCCTCATGTAGGGCTCGCCCCGTCCTTGTAGGGATTGAATATTTGACTTTTTGACACCTCAAGCCCCTCATACATAGGCCCAGTTCCCACCACAAGCTTGACCCTTAAGCACTTTAAGCTTGGGCTAGGTTCTCACCTCAAGTGCAACCCTAGCATCTCAAGCATGTCAAGCACCTCAAGCATCTCAATCATCAAGCACCTCAAGCATCTCGATCACCTCAATCATCAAGCACCTCAAGCACCTTAGTCATCAAGCATGACAAGCACCTCGAGCTCGGTTGGGTTGCTGTGCCTCAAGGTCTTACCTAAGGTTAAAGAACTTTTACACACATTATTGGAGGTCTTCAATGAAGCTAACCCTAAGGTCTTATGCTCCATTGGTTAGCCTTGCTCTTTGATAGACCATATCTCATTTGGGCCCCTTTACCATTGGCCCCGTGTTGAGATAGATCTATAAGCACATGTCTATATCTTAACCCTTGTTCCTGTTTATTCTCCCACATTAAGTGATCAGTTTAATATGAGAGAATCATTTGGGTTGGTTAGATATTAGATATTAGATTTTATGACATTACCTCTGTCTTGAAATCATAGTCGTCCTCGACTATGAGGTAGAAGAGATAAAGCTTTAGTCATTAGTTAATTTTACTTAGCAGGTAGAGGATCCCTTTTTACCCTACGACATCTTTCCAAGATGGATGACTAATCCATTTGGTGCTTGGGAGACATAGCTGCTGCAAGCATGTCTGCTCTTTAGTCCATTTCATTCTCCCAAAGTAGAGTGACAAATTCTACTTGGTGTTTGAGAGTCGTCATCATCACAAACATGATTGTAAGCATGCATACTAGTTAAATTCGTGCACAATTAAAAAGAGGACTAGTCTTATAAGACAAAAACATGAGTCATTTAAAAGAAATTTGTACATTTGCTTACTCTAATGTAGCATTGTAAGCATTGACAAGGTTCATACTATCCTTAAGTTGTATTCCTTGCATCCATCTAGCATCTTCAAAAGGATAATTTTTGAACTTAATAAGATACCTTCGGATAATCTTTCCATGTCGTAGTACCTTGTCTTCATGCCGAAGGATAGCTTCGGGTTGTAGCACCTCTTCTTGGTCTTAAACTTTGGGAGGGTCTTCAATAATTGTTTCACTTGGTGGCTCGCTTTTGTAGGGCTTAAGTAGGCTTACATGAAAGGCATTGTGTATGAGCCAATGGTTGGGCAACTTGAGTTGATAAGCCGTCTCATTGATGGGCTTCAAGATTTGGAAAAGACCATAGTATCTTTTTGCTAGTTTAGCATAATACTTTTGATTGCCCATATGATTTTTGCCCATCGTTTGCCTTAATAGAGCCTTAGGAAACTTGAGTAACATCCAATCATTTTCTTTGAACATTAAGGCTCTTCTGTGCTTATCAGCAGCAGCAGCTTTTGCCTTTGTTGAGAGATGGATATAGCCTCCTTAATCTTTTGAAAAGACTCTTGTAGGTCACGGCTGTACTCATCGGCGGCGAAGATCATCCCATGTACTTTGAGTAGCAAGGGACTTTTAGGTCTTCCCTCAATGATCTCAAAGGTGGATTTCCCGTAGAAGTATGTACAATATTATTGTAGGCATACTCTACAATAGGTAAGTACTTTTCCGATTGTGAGCGTTGATCTACTTCGGTAACATAAGTCTTGAGTAGATCGAGTATCGTAAGATTGGCTATCTCACTTTGGCCATCCGTTTGTGGGTGATAGGCCGAAGAGAAATTCAATCTTGTTCCTAGATTTTCAAAGAGACCTTTCCAAAAATTACTGGTCATTCTGGGGTCTCTATCTGACACTATGGATGTGGG